>NC_137212.1:5996034-6026034 GCF_949987685.1 Ammodytes marinus
GAACGAGGGTGGCACTTGCTCAGTAGATGTAGACAACAGTTGCAATGCGCAAATTGAGGGCTTGCCAGTATTTCTCAAAACTTCTGTTTCCCTGTACGTACAAATACAGAAATACTGAGTTTTTCCCAAAATCTGCACTTTGGCTAGAACTTTCAAAAAGCTCCGGTTTTAGTGTCCGGTTGTTTTGTGTGCATGAGGACAAAAGGCCAAACCGTGCAGAAAAAGATACAGTCACGAAAATACCGATGTACATGCGGACAGAGCCTTACATTTGATGCCATGTACTGCCTGTTTACAAACTTGACCATTTTTTTCATCAAACCAAAATGGTTAATCAATAGTTTCAAATAGTTAACCTTTTTTTTTTTTAAACTTCAAAGGACGAGATTTTACCTCCAGATGTTTCCTGACAGAAGAACACATGCTGATCACTTCAGTTTACAGTAAACAAAGTCCTCTTGTGTTTGTTGCTTCTAGTCTTAGAAAGTGAAAATAAGGCGCTGACACTGAAGGGGTGCTGATTATGCCCTGGAGTAAGATACGGCAAGTAAAAAGAAACACTGAATGAAAGGACTCAAAGTGCAACCGTGTTTGCATTGCAATAGTATTTATTTATTAAAGAACAGATTTTTTTCCTTTTATGTGTCAGTGATTTTTTTTAAAATATGCTTTCACCTCAGAACTCACACGATAAATACAAATACATACAAATTGATTCTAACCATCCTCTACTTCTTTAATAAAAACATTATTTCATGGATAATTATTCTAACACCCTGTCTCCTCCACACTGGTCCCTCTCCTTGTCTGTGTGAATGTCTCCTACAGCCTCTTTCCTCACCCAGAAGAATGCTAACAGTTTGAGAGTACCCATGACAAAGGCATTAAGAAAAACTATATAGAAAAAAGCATTCTTTGCTCTGATGGTCTCGTTACATGTCATTTATGAGAGAGGAAAAATGAGAAATATTCAAAAGTTCATCGTAGCACCTTTAAATTCCCCTTTTTTCTCCACCTGCAAGAGTATAAACATTAGCTATCCCTTATATCTTCATCATCAGTGTTTTCCTAATAAAAAAAAAAATTATCAAACAAATTCTATCCTATTCTATCGTCTCCACACTAGTCTCTCTCCTTGTCTGTGTGAATGTGCTACACTCTCCTCCTCACCCAAAGGAATGCTAACAGTTTGCAACCTGAGCCGGTGTCTCTCCAGCGCTACCCAAACAGGGCCGACCAACCATCCTGAAACCAACACCGTGAATGTTTCCGTCACTCATATTGAGATATCAGTATCTTTATAGTTAGAAATCCTCCATATTTTAACCAGCCCTTCTCCAGCTGCCCCCATAACTCTTTTCCCCCCTCTGCTAAGGTCCCCAGGCCTAAGCAACATATCCGTCTTATTTTGGGACCCCCAATATCTACACAGTGTTTCAGGCCTGAAAGAAGATACACCCAGGCGGCTGACATGATGCCACAGGAGGAGACACACAGCTAGGCAGAGCATCAATCATCATGTACAACACTTTCCATTTTTGACAACATTTCAACAGCTCGAGAACTTACTGCTAAATTACTTTAAGGTCATTTCTCGTGTTGCATTTCTCCCACACCGGTGAAGCAGAATATTTGAACACAATATAACGTTTGAATTTTTTTTTGAGTTTATTATTGTTTTATTGAAATTAATTCTTATCTAGAGATGTATCTGTATGTGGCTAAACATTGTGTGTTTACTTACTTGGGGCTGGTGTTCTCATTGTATCCTGGGCGAAATTAATGTATAACACACCGTTTACTGTACACAATTGGTTCCCTTAAATTGAAATGGGTTAACACATACAATTGTTACCACGACAAAATGTGTCCTTATTTGCTAAAGGCCTTCTTACAAATATAGGTAAGCATGTTGTGTTCATTGTCATTTGTTTTTTTTAAACAAATCAACACTTGCTGTGTGTGTGTGTGTGTGTGTGTGTGTGTATACGTGCCTGTGTGTGTCCAGTATAGGCCACTCTGGACAGTCTGTTATGTGTGTGTGTGTGTGTGTGTGTGTGTGTGTGTGTGTGTGTGTGTGTGTGTATTTATTGTACGGGGGGCTGTTGACAGTGAGGGGGGAAAAACCTTTTAGCACGTTCATAAAGCGGCATTTAGCATTGTCACAACAACTGCTCAGGAAAAGCCAAGCCTCCATTAAACAAGGGCAATGATGCACTGCAAAGTCACAACCCCTCAGCACAGCACAGCAGCCTACTACCCCACCATTCATATGCCTTCCAGCCAGCCTCTGCATAACTTACTGCCTGCCCGGCTGTGTTGTGTACAGTTCTCCCAGCACAAGAGAGTTTTTTCTGAGTGATTTCCGAGCGTTGAAAGTTATGGTGTTGATTAGCGCAGTGACAGGTGCCATGATTAAAACGGCCTGATAGTAATAGTGCAGCATTCATGCATTGACAACGTTGCTCTGCATGGCTTTGTGAGGGGTGATGTATGACACCATTAGGCTAACCTCAGGGCCCCCGGAGGACACTTATCTCCCCCGTCACGTCCTTCACACTTCCCATTCTCCCTCTCCAACAAAAGGACGCAGCCTGCTATCCACCCAGTCTGCATGCTTATGAATTGAGTGTGTGTGTGGGTGTGTGTGTGTGTGTGTGTGTGTGTGTGTGTGTGTGTGTGTGTGTGTGTGTGTGTGTGTGTGATACATCTGTGTTCACTGTTCATCTCTTGGCAGTGAACATGAATACTGGTTTATGTGTAGCATGTTTCATTGTGTCTGTGTATATGTTTCGGTTCGTACATCTGTGTCAGTTTTAAGCTTTTCTGTATATTGCAAAGGGGGGGATTTTACTATATGTTGACCTCATTTTGTGCCTTGTAATACAAAACACGCGTGTGGCTTGCTTGCTGAGCATATTATTTTCCACAATCTAAGGTGAGACATGGCATGTAAAAATACATCATTTTGTCTATCACTGGTCAATATTGCTTCCAGTCCTTGTCTTTGTTCATACTTGTTTAAATAAAAGGTCCAAAATGTACACTTAAGTGACATTTTACTAAATGTTTGCATCATCTTTAGTGGACATTATCCCACATCTCACATAATTATGAGTACATTGGCATGTCTATCTTTTTAATTATTTAAATATTGCCAAATTTGCAATATTTTAGTGTAACAACTTTTTCAAATCTACCTTCTCTTCTCATTACCCCATTCCTTACTGAACAATAGATAACAACACAACCAAGTCTGCAGTATTTCTTACAAAAGACTATGGCTGTGTTCAAAAAGCCCTACTAATGTCCTACTCATACTCATTTTGACATCAACTTGAGTATGTTGTGGTTGTGTATGCGAGTTTGTGTAGGTGAGAAATGCCCGGATGAGTACTTACTTCCGGGAAGATTGTGTGTATGGATTGATGGAACCTCGCATACACAATCAATCGTTAAGTAGCTGTAGTATATACTGTACATGTTGAGTATTTAGGTGGGAGGACGTTGGAAGGGCATCATGTGATTTACTTGATGTTTCAAGCCCTTCAGGTGATCTATGGAGGAATCAGGTTGAGTCTTATGATCATTGCCATTATACACATTTTCAAAATGTGTCATGTGTACAGTATCTGTGTTCTCTAGTGACGTCCAAAGTTCAAAATAACTGTAAACAGTTCTTCACACCCATGGGGCCTGTCAGCCGCCCCGCGCTGGGCAAATGTTTGTGAGAACACCTCCGTAAACATCACATCCTTCGGGGGGGTCAGCCAAGGGGTGCCTGACACCTATCGAATGCCCCCCCCCCCCTACTCAACCACTGATACTGCAGCCATGTCAACGGAAGTGTAAGGCAATACCCAGTTTTCCTAACAAGTTGAACCCATCCCCGAGGCATCCAGAGACTCCAAACACATGTCCCCTCCCTCCCCTCCCATCCACGACTTCAAAAATACACACGCCCTTATTTCTGGCGGCATGCAACCCCTTAATTATTTCAGTGGGCTGAATTTGAGACGATTGGGTTCTTATGGTTTTGCCGAAGGAGGCTCGGAGGTTCGGAGTCAAGATACTGACGAGACCAGCAAGAAAGAAACACCGAAGGCGACAGGATATTTAAGGCATGGAGGGGGGGATTGAGAGGGGGTCAAGTTTTTAGAGGATAGACACGTACACTGGCATTCCCCGCAGGAACACACACACACACATAAATACACACACACACACACACACACACACGCACACACACACACACACACACACACACTTATGTACAAACTGCTGTCCCTGTCTCTCTTGAGCCCCCTGTCCTGAAGGCGCTACCCCAACCACCGCTGATGAGAAAAACAGACACAAGTGCTAAGCTCCCGTCTTTCCCGAGGATTGATAACATTGGTAATTGAGGTGCTGACTATGAAGTGCCAGCTTCCTCGCTCCATCGGGCGGCTCTGGTGGTGGTTTCCAAGTTGTGTCAGTAGCGCAAAGAGAGAGAGAGAGAGAGAGAGAGAGAGAGAGAGAGAGAGAGAGAGAGAGAGAGAGACACGAGAAGGGGATTTGTATGTGTTAAAGAGTGTGTTGGTGTCCACACGGCTATTAGCAAACAAACTCGGGCAGGGGGAAAGCCAAGATCAAATTCAGTGACCTCTAGTTCAGTGATTTATGCCGGGAACTTTTTATTTGTGAATATAAGAACGCAGCGTAACAATTTTTTTTATGGTGGCTGATTGCAACATCTTTAGCACAAGTTATGAGCGCTCTCGACTAACATATGAATCTATTGTGAGCCAGGTTATACTATGTCAATTTATTTTTTCAAATTACTTTCTTATTTCTTTATGTAGGCCTAACATGTCTTTTTCTGAGGGCAGTAGTAACAGGTCTTTATTTATTTGCCTACTTTATAACGCTGTTTTTATATAGTTATTATTATAGTAAATGCCTTTCCCACGGGTCAGATTTTTCCTAGAAACGTATAGACATAACAATTTATGGCAGGGAAACTGAAACTTCCTGCATTTATGACCGGTACTAAATCAACGTTTATGTTGCTTCACTATAGTCATATTAACATTATTAATCGTACTAAGACGTGTATAAATACATTACCAAATCGCAACGCATTTGTGGTCTCTCTTCATGGACGTATTAACTCCCCTCGCTTGTGTCGTAAAGCCACTACCACTACTTTCCAAAGGTGCCGCTAGAATCAACAAAATCTGAAAGTTCCTCTTAGCAACTTTAATAATATATTTGTATTGAAAAAAACTATTTATGTTTATAGATAGGGGAGAATGGGGGAATCTGAGGCATCGGGTAATGTGAGCCACCCCCTGTATCTAGGCAACGGAAAATATTTGTGGTCATGTGAGATATATGTTTTCAAGCCCCTCTCATTTCCCCATGGCCCTGAAAGAGAGGACCTCATGGTGCTGTGGTAAGCATGTTTTCTTTCACCAAAATAGGTATTTTGCATGTAAAAGTAACTTTTCTTGCTGTCAACTTAATCAACTGTTGTGCCAAAGCAAATGTATTCATGTAGAAAATCTTCTATCATACGTGTTGATGAACTACCAACATATGAAACCATGTGATGCTGATAACTGAAGATTAGCCTGAAATGCTACGAGAGGTAGTTTTTTCTCAAATTGTGGTGGTGTGGGAAAGTGAGCCAAATGATGTGGGGAAAAGTGAGCCACTGTCTCACTTTCCCCCACCATGAGGCACAAGTTAAGTTTAGTCTTAAACATATTTTAATGTAATATATTACATGACATATGTTTTATTTTAATGTCATAGACATTGTAGAAAAGCCATCATGCCAAGGAAATACACCAGGAAGACGACCTGGGGTAACCACACGGAAAGAGCACCTCCTCATATTTCCCTGTAACCTTCAGGGCTGGAATGTAGAGTAGGCCTAGTTGTAGGCTGATGTTATAATCCAGTTGGGTCTTCTCCTGTGTTCTGAGTCCCAGGCTGTTCTCGCTGGTTCTGATTTCCCTATATGCTCTGACCCCCAGACACTAGCTGGCTCTAAGGGTCCTGTGTTCTGACCCCCAGACTGTGTTCTAATCTAACTGGTTCTATCTTTCATTTGTATCTTATTAAAACCTTTTGAATTATAATATGTTGTATTTGATTTTGTTCAGAGTTACTTTCAAGTGTTTCGAAAATTTGCTTTGCTTAATTGACCAAACCCCATCATTCTTTTACTAGTCCGACATTAGTTCTGGAATGTGTGGTTAGCTTTCAGGATTCTTACTGTTACAATATGTGTTGTTATGGTAGTTTCAGAGTGGAAAAAGTAAGTGGATCAGTTTACCCCACAGCTGGGGTAAAGTGAGCCACATGACAACTTTTTTAAAAACAATCATATTTTCACTGCCCTTTGTCTTGAAAAAAATCTGCTAATGCCCATTTCTAGGAAACATCCTGAATTAATGGGAAATGTGTAAATTTGAGTGATAAATCATTTTAGCTCGCTTAGAGGGGAGCAAATGTAAAACGTGGCTCAGATTACCCCGTTCTCCCCTATATATAACACATCTCTTCAGACTAAACTTCAACTAAAAAAAAGATTTACACTTGTTACATCTCCATGTAGCACTTACATGTGGCACTTTGGTAGTTTGGTTTATTTGAAGCTATAGTACTGATGTGATTCTTGTTGTTCTGAGTTTGTTCCTTCATGGTTGAATGCACTTAATGGAAGTCACTTTGGATAAGAGCGTCAGCTAAATAAAATGTAATACAATGTAATGTATGTAATGTAATGTTATGTATACTGTATATATAATTGAAATCAAATAGCACCAGAATGATGTACTGCATTGGTTTTGTCATTGATATCACTCATTTTATTTGATCACAGACAGCTGTTGTTTGCCTGAGAAGATGGTTGTGTGGCGAGTGATGGAATGAAACAGCATGGATACAGAGTAATGATGCATTGACATGTTCTATGGGCCCTTAATGCGGCTCGGGTATCAGGCCCGTATCACAAATTATTATTGCAAAAATAAACCAGGATTAGGTTGTCACGGGTGCAGTGGGCATCAATGTTCCGAGGTCTTAGTAATGGGATTATATTGAACATATTAAGTGGTATAGGGTTGAGTCATGAATCTGAATCTATTACGAATATCGAATCAGTGTTGTTTACTTTGCAACCACATTGTATCCACTAAACCATTCCGGTTACAATACGGGTACACTAATAAACTGTTCGTTAATGCATAGTTAATGCTATTTAGGGTTATTCAATGCTTTTTTAAATGGTTATTAAGCATTAACTAGGCATCTACTCACTGTTACTTAATGTATTGTCAAGTGCACTTCCTGCCATTAATTGAACGTCCCATTTGTTGCCATATGAATCTGGGAACATTTGGGATGACACCAAAATATTTCCTTACTGTCCAATAAATAATTATGTCATTCAAGTTATCTAAACACAGCTTATTTATTAAAGAACGTTTTTTATATGCAACAATTCCAATGGGCCATATTCATATAAAAACCACATCCGTACATCTCAAGCACACGCACGCACACACACATACACACACACACACACACACACACACACACACACACACACACACACACACTCACACACACACACTCACACACACACACACACACACACACACGTACGTACATGTAATAGCACACTGAACCATCAAGAAACCTGATAGGATCTTCTTTTAATAAACGTTAAAAAGAAATGTACGTGTGAACAAATCCCCTCCCCAGTCTAATAAACACTGGGCCGAAACTTATCAGTGCTAGAAGCGCAAATCAATAGACAACCGAGTGAGAGTAATCGCTTTCACCTTAAAACACACATATTCCAATTAAGCCCCGGTCTCAAACAGACACTTGACATTTTGAGAGCAACAGTTGTGGGTGCATTGGTGGTTAAATATAAACATCCACACTGAATCACTGATTCTTTGAGACAATTTTAAACGCAGATAAAGAAATAAGAAGAAAAAAAGAACAGATAAATGATATCCCCACAAAAAATTGTCATCTTCGCATAGGCCCTAGTTTCCTTCACCCTACATTTGTTGTCTCTGTGCGTAGGCTATAGCGTTAAAGTTAAGAAGTTAGTTTGTAGAAATGACCTACACAGAGATCGTGGGCTCCCAAATGGCAAGTCTAAAAGGAACAACTCCGATAAATCATTCAGCGAAACTCGAGTCCGGGGCTGTTGTCGGAGATTTATCGGCAGCTGTATTTTTCTAGTGTCAACTGATGTTCCATAAGACTTAGCCAGCGTCTTACATTGCTTCCACCCTTGCTCACTCTACACCAACACACACACACACACACACCCCTAAACACACACACACACACACACACACACACACACACACACACACACACACACGCACCCTCCATCAACAGCCATCCAGCATTTAAACTTGAGCGCTACTCCTGAGAGACTGTTAAACACGACAGATTGAGATGAGTGGCAAACCGCTAGTGCTAGCATTAGCCCACTTATCTTATTAGAGGGGGTTGCTCCGACACATTCGATACCCCCCGCCCACCCACCCTACACCCCCCACCCTCCCACCCTACACCCCCCACCCTGCCCCTGGCTACTGCTTCTGTCGGGCCAGGGCTTCAAAGAGCCCCTCTGGCGTCCCAGTGGCTCCATATGCTGAGGGACGGCATACCACAACGATGTCGGTTTGAATTCGCCGGGCGGCAGTTGCTGCACGTCTTTCTGTCACCCTATCTATCCAATGACTAGTCAATGTAAACTATTTGATGAACATCAGAGTTCCCAAATAGTCTCTGGGGTAGGATCGCAGAGAATGAAAAATACAAGCAACTTTATAAATACGAGATGTGATTCCCCCCCCCGTCATTGGAATTATTTGATATGACATTTGATTTGAACTCTTGGTTTGGATGGCAGCAGTTTGGAGGTCCCTTCTGCTTCTTAATTTAAAAATATACGCTAGGAATAGAAGCTAACAGGATACGTGGGTCGTTTGTATTTCAATCACGCTTGAAATGCTAACAGTGATAAGAATGCAGTTTTTTATTTTTTATGTGGCAGAAATAGCAGAGCAAAGGTCAAACTCTCGCTGAAACTTTTGCCATTTGATCAAAGGGATTTTTCTTGCATTACAGATTTTTTTTCGGAAATGTTTGAATACATGTGCAATTGCAAAAAAAAATAAAATCTTTATTTGATTTTAGTACAAAGAGTACAAAGTTTTTACTGAACACTTTTTGGGATATTATTTCATTTTGTAAATAAAATGATACCATCTACAGGTCTTAAAAAATTCCTTTTTCGGAAAGTTTTTAAGAACCAAATTTATCATGAATCAGACAATTGAACAACAACATTATGAAAAAATCCCTCTTTTATAATCTTTAGAATAGTGCTACGAATAAGTTAGTAGGTTGTACAGGAGACACGTGCATGTACATGTTGGACCTTTAATTCATAGTAGTATGAAAGATTTTGGAAACAAAATTGCCAAAAAAACATTACATTTGATTTGTGGTTGAAAAACAAATAGTTTTGTCTGTTGTGTCATACCTTCATTTTTTACATATGTTTTATTCAAGTTCATTAGCTTGTGCAAAGCCTAAATAGGTACATATTCATATTAGTTTGGTGCTTCATCAATACAGAACATTAAAACGCTTATCTATTGCCGAGCACTACAATGAAGGACTTACACGCGCACGTTTTCAATATATTATTTCTTTGACCACATATTGAGAATACAGAAGCGGCTTCAACCTGTCATTTAGACCCTTCTTCCCAGTGAAGCCTATACTGCTATATGGATGAAGGCTAAAAATGTCTTAAACTCACTGACAGTCAGCGTTTCTTAAGCTATGGCTGGTGACCCCAGGTTGGGTCAGAGGCCTATTTATGGGCGGAACACACATGAGAAGTCTATAAGCTGATTTTCACGAGTGGGAGTTAGAGCCCAGTTCACAGAGTTGGGTGGTAAAATATTTACAACTTAATTTTACCAAGAAGGGCGTTACAAAAAACACTTTCTACGGGAGCTGTCATGGCCAAAATTAGGAGCATTATATGTAAGGTATCATGATTTAAAATACCATGGAATACTGCAACAGTTATTTCCATTTTATGAGTACCTGTTGATTAATTTTTCAATAATTCCTGGTTAGTTAGTTTGTCTATATAATACTCCCCAAAATAGTCGAAAAGTCCATTGGAATTTCAAAGAGTAGCGTCTTGAAGATGCTGGTTTTGACCAACCAACAGTACAAAACAGAGAGATATTTAGTTGACTTTCATATCATCAGACAAAGAACAATAGCAGATCCTCACGTTTTGGGCATTTATTGCATGCCTGAAAAATTACTGATTAATCGTTTATAAAAACAGTTGTCGATTTTTTTTTCTGGTTACTGTCGCAGTTCTAAAAATTTAGGCTATTTGTTTGTATTTTGTATTATGTATTTGTGTAATTAAAACAATGACGAGCCTAGTAACAAAACTAGTATGAACCAAAAGGATTATGTGATATTAAAATAACAGCAGTCAAAAACATGAGGAAATGATTTCAAAATATATTTGCATATATTTTTAGACTTCCCAATATCGTGTACTTTACACTTTACTTTACACTATGCAGAACATGTATTTAAGTATTGTATGTACATGTAAATAAATCCACTGCACTTTATTAACATTAATAGGATTTGCTTTTATTAAATGGTGTGTGACACGACCTATTTCCGTGGTTACGTGTGTGACTGACAGGTGAGTTGTGTAGTGGTAATGATACGGTGTAAAGGAGTCTCTGTGTGTTACTGTATGGTAGCAACACATAAGTCTAACCTTTAGCTGCCCACTGAAAACTGAGTGGAGGAGACCCGCTTTGATGATTTGAACCCTGCGCTTATGCATCAAGAATACACACACACACACACACACACACACACACACACACACACACACACACACACACAGCTGCGGCTCCAGGGAGAGCCACACACAAAGCCAGGCAAATGCTTATTTTGCAGACTATAGTGTAAAGCATAGAACACCTTGACTGCTGTCGTTACCGCTAAGCCTTATGGGTAATAGGAAACACTCTGGGATCTTCCTATATCCCTTCCTTGGTATTTTGGTTGACAGGTGAAAGACAGCCGACAGTCTTATTTTAGTTTATTTTAGTTTGTCTAACTCTCTCTCTTTCGCTCTCCCTCTTTTCTCTCTCTCTCTCTCTCTCTCTCTCTTTCTTAATTAAATAACATTTATTTCTATTCGATTCAATTCAGCTTTATTGTTGTGACTGTTCAAATGCGACAATATTACAAAAGCTTTACTAAAAGTGTTGAAAAAAACTCAGGACGATCAATTATATTGTAACAATGTATCAATGCAATGCAAATGTATTATGCATTTTTAATTTAAAGTAAAGTAATAAATAAATACAAATATATATAAAAATACTATTAAGAGAACACATATATAACCACACACACACACACATTACAATAATAGCAAACAAACAACATGACATTCGACAGCAGTAATGATTATAACAATGATCATTCCCTTTCTATTTAGCTTTCTATTGAAACTCTCTGTCTTCCTTTGTCTTGCTCTACTCTTGATCATGTAAAATGTACATACACATTAAAATGATAAAGGCATATGACAGTAAATTATAAAATAATGACAACAGTAAGATTGATAAAATAAGTAAGTATTGACTATCTGACTAACTGATTAACCCTCTCTCTCTCTCTCTCACACACACACACACACACACACACACACACACACACACACACACACACACACACACACACACACACACACGTACATAGTTACAAAATCCTCCCCATCAGCACCCCTGGTGTAGAAATCGCTTACCCAAGACTCTTTGCTATTCTTAAAGGAGGCGTGTGAACAAGTTGGGTGGGCAGACCGCTCACCGCTCACCTGCCTTTCTTTAGCACACTTTCTCTCACTCTCCTTCTCAACAACACACACACACACACACACACACACACACACACACACACACACACACACACACACACACACACACACACACACACACACACACACACACACACACTTGTCACCATAAAACAGGTTGTGTTGTCAAGTTGCCTGTCACCATGCTTGTTCTCCTGTGCCATATATGAGCTCGCTCAGCTGTTGCTCACAGTTGAACCACAATTAACCCCACACTCTCAAGCACACGCGCACACACACACACACACACACACACACACACACACACACACACACACACACACACACACACACACACACACACACACACACACAGTTTGCACTTTCCGTCTCTCTCTTTCTCACTGCTGCCCTTTCACTATTAGCTCACTAGACTGCAACCCAATCCGTGCGGGGGGAGAGCCATTCACTCTGTCTGTTGGTGTGTAAGTGTCACTAAGTGAGTTTACAGCATTTCTTCTGTGTGTGTGTGTGTTGCAATGCGATCCTGCATATTATTGCTAACTGTCAGTACTTATCCTATAATATTTGTATTTTTTTTTTTACTATGTAAAGTGAACAGTGATTAACACTATGAATATACAGGTATTTATTAGTTTCTGCACCAGATAGCGCAATCTCCAGTTCAAATGCCAAACTCATAAACCAAGAATAAACTGAAGGAGAGGACTGTCACCGTAAATCTAAGGCTGGAGTATCAGACTGAAGCCCGTGCTATTTTAGTAATTTGACATCTAAATAAGAAAAACCGTTAAAATGTTCTAGGCAAGCGAAAGTTTGTAGGACATACTTAAAACATTTTTGCCTCTGAGTTGAGGCCAAACTCAGTGTATAAAAATAGAGGGGAAATATGTTATTGTAATACAAATATATTTAAGTGAGAAATTATTTTTATTAATACAATTATTAATCCAAACGTTGTAGGCACTATACTGTTCGTCAATTCATTCTCACAGAACACGTTTGAATGTTTTCATGTCACTGTCCAAGTGAAGACTGTTAAAATAAACACAATAGTATGTTTGGTTGTGTTTTTATTATTTGCTCATCAACATAGATAGACTATATGTGCATTGCATTCAGTTGCGATTATCAGACCAAATTGTTTGTGTGTGGGCATTAGGGGCTCTGAAGGGCCCAGATTGGTTATTTGCAACTTAAACTAAAACAAAATTACAATACAAGAATGTGTTAAATGTAATGTACATTTCACCATAGGCCTATTTGTGAAAGCTATTGCCAAAATATGACATTGTAAGTTGAGTATATCTCCACTTTGCTCATTCACTTAGAACTAAATGAGGTCGTTTCACAAGTTGCTGCTGGTAAAAGCTTCATGCAGTAAACGAGCCACCGTGAGCGTATTTGTCAACACACGCCGTCTCCTACCGGCTGCAAACAGACAACACTTCGTGGCACAGCCGGAGCCCCGTCCAACCGAAAGCACAATACAGTCGTGGGAGAAAAGCATTTGAAATCGCCCCAACTCGCTCCATCACCATTTCCAAAGTGATCGGATGGAGATATTACCTAAATGGCTGGCAAGCTGTGGAGCTGCTAACTAAATGCTAATATGTGTCAGAAGCCTGGGCCCAGGATTTATGGCTCGCCATCTGCTCACCAGCATACAGTACAATGTTAGCTTACAATGTTAGCTTTGATCAAGACCTCCCTGTTCATTCCTCCCAATCACTCATCCCAAGTAGGAATTAGCACCAAGTTCTGTCTTCCCCCTTTTTAAAAACCTAATCATGTTCTCTGGCTGCAACGGTCGGTAGCTCATTTGAATAGCAATTAATTAGCATTTTTTCTGGGTCGGGGATATTTGTTTTTAAAAAGCATATAGCTACATGATTGCGATTAAAAAAACTATGCTGTTTTCTTGATTCATAACATAATTAGGAGGCTTGCACATGTATAGTCATTAAAACTGTGAAGGCCTTACTTAACATTTAATCAATACAAACATCTTCTGTGTTGCTTTTCTTTATATCCCATGCATTCTACTTGCTACTTGCTCAGCCCCCTTCTCGGTAAACACTGAGATCAACTTATTCAAAACCGAATCCGACAGCAACACTTTTCGTCTTGGGAAAACATTGTTGGGAGAAAATGTCATTTGGGCTTGTGAGCTCGTCTCTGCTACTTATTGCTCAAACACTGTGTGACATTTAATAGAAGCTGCTCCATAATGAACTAACCACATTTTATCCCACTGATCTATATGGATCTGCGAGGGAAAATAGTGAACTTTGTGAAGAATTCCATCCAATCCATCTGTCCAAACAAGTTTATTCTAGCATTTGTCTTCCTTCGAGATAGAGAGAGTAAAAAAAAAGCCTTTCCGGGGGGCCTTTTGGGAGCGTGCCTAATGCCATTTGATGAAACAGTAAAGATTCTCCATATCTACTGCACAGTAAAAGGCTAATTGCTATGTGTGCTGTAGTCAGATTTACGGCCCTCTATCGTTTCTCCTTTAATGCGCCAGGCCTCTGTAAGCCCCTCGCCGTGCGTCCAGACAACCCTCCGAAGGGGTGTATGTTATGATCCCGGTGTCAGCGAAATCAATCCTTATCAATTTTAAAGTTCAGCTTTTTATTTCATGGCTTTCAGGGGAACGCGCCTCTCGAGCGAAAATTACTATTCCGGCTCTTTCTCTTCTTTCTTGCCTGCCTCTCTTCCCCCCATCTGCGTCCATATTGATTGTCTGTGTGTGTGTGTGTGTGTGTGTGTGTGTTTGTGTGTGTGTGTGTGTGTGTGTGTGTGTGTGTGTGTGTGTGTGTGTGTGTGTGTGCGTGCGTGCGTGCGTGCGTGTGTGTGTGTGTGTGTGTGTGTGTGTGAGGATTCCCCAGTGATTTTTTCTTTTTGCCCTGTGGCAGAGGGCCCCCCCCCTGGTCTGTTCTCAGCAAGTGCCAGAAGACATAGCTGAGTTAAATAATGCTAACTAACTAGCGCCAGTGATCCGTCTCAATGTGCTATAGCTTCCCGCCGGCATTAACACGCTCTGGTTATTGTCATGTCTCCGCGGTGTCTAGGGAAGAGACCAACAAAGGTCAGATGAGATACAGATGGCCCTTTGCCTTATAAAGGATAAATTGACACTAATTTGTATGAATGTGGATTTATCGCATTTAACATGTTTTAAGAGGTCAAACACTTAATTTTTTTGTTCTGTAATTGACTTAGAACGATTATTTTTTTAGGCTAGAATGTGCTCAAGATTTAGGACTTTTCTACGAGGAATGAATCAATGATTAGACATCTACCTCGTAACATGTGTGTGTACTGTTGTGTCTGTGTTTGTGTGTGTGAACCGACCTGTGTTTACTGTAAGTGGGACACACAGACATGCTGTGGTAGCGGTGTGAGTAAATAGTCAGCCAGTGGAATGGTTGGGAAGGCCATCTCACACACACACACACACATACACACACACACACACACACACACACACACACACACACACACACACACACACACACACGGAGCTAGTGATTCATGTTGAGTCAACAAAACATGCAATGCACATACAAAGTATTTTAAGTTTTCCTCTACTTGGCACTTTCATTTAAATATTGTATGTATGATATTGCTAAATCTGTCTGTATGTGTGTAACTAATTGGTATTGATGTAATGTCCCAAACAGGCCTCTCAATGGGAAAACTTGTATAAGGTAAAACATTTAAAATAACCAAATATACTCAAGGTAGCGCCAGCTCAAATTTGAATCATGACTTAAAATCCTAGTGTTAATCCCCTCTCATTTTCATGTGGACTAAATACCAAATTCTTCAGAGAAAATTGTTCTATCATCTTCCATTTGTACTTTTTCCCATTTTGTCTTGACTTGCTTTCAGTAAAACAACATATAAAATAGTTCCTGATCGCACCAGGTCTAAGCATTTACCAGCAGCCAACAAAGTTTACCCCCTCGGTTTCTTTGACTCTTTTCCTTTTTACAACTTGTGTCAGGTAAACATTGAAGTGCTGAAGATTAGTTGTCTACCCTATGTGTGTGTGTGTGTGTGTGTGTGTGTGTGTGTGTGTGTGTGTGTATGTGTGTGTGTGTGTGTGTCTGTGTCTGCGTTTGTGTGTCTGTGTGTACTAGCGTGAATGCGTGCGTGCGTGCGTGCGTGTGTACTAGTGTGTATGTGTGTACGTGTGTGTGCATGTGCGTGTGTACTAGTGTGTATGTGTATGTGTGTGTACGAATGTGTGTGTACTGTACAAGAGATAGGATAGCTGTGAGGCCTCCAAACAGTAAACTAATGGTTCAGCGCTAAATGCCCACTAAGTGGGTGGGACAAGGATGGCCTGACCCCACTGGCCTTCCCACCAGTCCCCTCTAACAGCTTGGCCTCGGGGTCAGCTCAATTTCCCCACTGCTGAGTGGTCATTACGCCAAGCGCCTTTGATAAATGCTCACGGCTGCTGCTGCTGCTGCTGCTGCTGCTGCTACTGGCTGGAAGCACTGGAACATCTTCCCAGGCACAACAATGTCTACTGTCCATTCAAACAGACAAGAGTAGCCTATAGAATAAATGGGTTAAACGAAAAGGCACTCGCATGACAGCCTATACATTGATTCTTGAAATGACAGATGTATTGTAGCTTACATATTGTTTATTGTATGGATAATTTTTGCTATGTATATTTCTTGTAGGCCTATGTAGCCTATTTCCTTACTTTTATTATAGGGTTATAGCTATGGACCTATTTGGAGGGTGTGAAATATAGAAATGATTATTATTAGGACCAGGAAGATGAAGTGAATTAACAGGAAGTAGATAGGAAGAAGAAAAACAAACGAAAACACAACCCAAAAAAAAACAGACGTTCAGTGCCTGTACTCGGCAACTGTCGCCTAGCAACCGGGCCAACCCGAGTCTGCTCACATTTTCACTCGGACGAGAAAAGATAGAAGAGGCAGTGAGGAGGAAAAACAAATCAGATGAAGATTGTTACAGACCCCCAGCGACCGCACCAATCTCCCCCCCCCCCCCCCTCTCTCTCTGTCCCCCTCCCTCTCTGCCTCTCTCTCCCTCTCTGTCTCTCTCTCTCTCTCTGTCTCTCCCTCTCTCTCTCTCTCTCTCTCCTTCTCTCCCTCTCTGTCTCACTTCCACTGAGACAATGTTGATAAAAACCTCTGAATGCAATCATCTCCGATCCTCTAAAACCCAGCCGATGCTCCGAGGTGTTATAGTTTGACAGGGCAGGGCGCTCCAGGCAGATCTGCTCGGCTGATTTTCATGGCCTTTGTCCCACAGTCTCTCCCGTAATATAACTTCATCTCTTCAAACTTTTGCAGCCAAAGTTGAAAACAGCAGTTGATTCAAAACCGTATACAATCCTCAAAGTGTCAAAAAAAAGTAAAGGAAAGCTTTTTTGTAAGACTATTTGTAAGGTGTGTGTGTGTGTGTGTGTGTGTGTGTGTGTGCGCGCGCGTGTGTGTGTGTGTGTGTGTGTGTGTGTGTGTGTGTGTGTGTGTGTGTGTGTGTGTGTGTGTGATTGTAAGGTTTGTAAGGCCAAGTTGTATTACGAGTCTGCGGAATCACTAGCTTTCAGCATCACTCCTAAAATCATACGTGCACACACTTACCTGATGGACAACAGCAATTACCAGCAATACACCTCAAGTGCAATATTATGTAAATATATGTAATCACCACTTTTAAATATATTATTGTTATTTAACTGTTACACCTGAATGATTTCTACAATGATGATGATGATCTACTATTTGGAGTGGTGCTGCAAATTAAATTGTGTTGTGTTTCATCCGTCTATCTATTTTTGTAGACACAGTAGCATTATACAGCACTTCCATAGTTACCTAAAGCAACTTTGAAACCTATGGCCTAGAGGTTGTAAAGGGAAAGTTGAGAGGCAAAGGAAACTGTGGTCACTGTGTTATAAGAAGAAGGGGCCCTGTTTACTCACCCAACCTTAACTCACTCCACAGGCCCTCATAGTAATCATAGTAATCTTATAGACATCAAGAAAGTGACAGTATCGACGACAGCCCTACCTCTGTGTAAGCAAAAACACTTCTCCTTTTATGCCTGTATTATCAATATTCTGATTTCCTATTAAAATCTGCCCTCAAGTTAGTTAATATAATTGACAATCAACCTACTGAAAAAAAATCACAACGTTATTTAAGGTAAAACCAAGGTAACAGACAATGTATTGTATTCCATTAAAATAAATCTATACTGAATCAAAATATTTCTTTGAGCATTTTCTGTCTCAGGAACCTCTACGTTCTAGTCTGACTCATTCATTCATCTTTTCCAGCCTTACAAGAGACAGTGCCATGCCCAGTGTAAACATAAACCATGGCGACCCAAGGGAGGGCGAGTGTTTACGGTAGTCTCTCTGTTTGTGTTTGCTAACCACTAAATAAGGTAGAGTTGATTACACACTCATACAGAAACACACACACACACACAGAAACAGACACACACACACACACACACACACACAGACAGACATTCACAGACACAGACATAGACACACAGACACACACACACACACACACACACACACACGCACACACACACACACACACACACGCACACACACACACACACACACACACACACACACACACACACACACACACACCAACCAGGATCCCCTGAAGGCCCCGCACGGTGCCACAATGACAGTGAAGCAACCTTAAAAAAGACAAACGGAAGATCCCACATAAACAAATACACGGAGACAGAGAAAGGGGGGAAAGGAAGTTTAATCAAAATAGCAACAACATGCTGCTTCTGGCCTTTTATGTCCCGTGCATTCAGTCAGTCAGTCATTATTTTGTTTACTGCTTTTGACTATAGGATAAGGATGCATGGTTGGTAAGCATGGTTGGTAATTGGATGGTTATTACCAAAAAGCCTCTCAACTTTATTTAGATTTGTCTGTGTCTTTATACAGTAGCTGCTTGTAAGAAATCATGCTGGTGGTGGTCTTGAAAATTCAAACTTTTTCCACCTCAGCTGCTGCTTTTGATCTTGGATTAAGTGTTGTATATAGTTGTGCAAAAATTTAATTTAATACATTTATTTCAGACATGAAAATGTCAGACATGACAAACAAAATGGGGGGGGGGACGATGTTCAAATTATTTCACAAATAATCAGAATAAAAAGCATATTACATATATTCCATTAATATGCCTGAAAAGGAGTAGGAAGAAGTATAAAACTTCTCTCACTGACAGTCTAACCTGTTTTAATTTTGGAACCTTGCCTATCTCCGATTTGATGGTAACAAATTACACTTGATTGTCAGAACGTGGTTGGGGCCAAAAGAAATAGGCAGTTCTCAGTAGTAGTTTTAAATAAGGCATAATGGCATGCGGTCATAATCCAGCTAATGTGCCATTTATACAATGCTACCTTTAGCTATAGACACATAATACTATGCTAACTGTTATGGTAACATGAGTATACCATTGTGTACACGTTTATGTATTGGTCATTATCATGGCTTTTGTTATTTATACCTTTTCCAGTACCATTGTGCTATTTATATCACGGCTGTTGTGACGGTCAAACTTTAAACGATTATCCATTACATTACATTATAATAACGTAGCGCTATTCATAGAACATGGCAGGTGTGTGCATGAGTGAGAGTGTGATACATGCATGTGTCTGCGTATGAATGTGTGAATGTCTTCGAGCCGCCATACGAGATTGATGTGGTGCGGCGAGCTAAAGTATTCTCACACCTCCACAGCTGCTCAGGTCTGAAACAGAGGCATACTGGTTCCTTTGCTGTATAAAACTAAGCAAATACATACCTTAAAGCTGGGGTATGTGATTTCTGATTGGTCAAAGTTAACATGAGCTGTACACTTTGACCAATCAGAGCGTGGCTCGGATTCTCTGTTCTTATTGGCTGTTGGGCCTGTCCATTCACTTTGGCACGACTTTGTTGGTGTGTAGAGCGTGTCAGGGAGGGACCATAGGGGAGGGACCAAAGAGAACAAGTGGAGCGGTTGAGATATTTGGATTCGAATCTCTATCCCAACTGCCATTTTCTCCCCAAATCCTCCACCCCAGCTTTAAGTTTGGCTTTTTCAAAATATTATAGCATTAAGCCTACCTCATGGCTGTTGGTATTTGAAAGTATTGGTTCGTTATTATATTTGCAAAATAAATAAATAATTATTCTTGTCCATATCATTATATATATATTAGATATTACTATGTACATCTGTTTGTTATGCTATTTTTTTGTTATATTTACATATTGTTCTGACGTTCTCTTTTGTTGTAATATTTGTAATACTGTAATGCTCTTGGCAACACTGTTTGTTTACAACAATAGTCATGCCAATAAAGCTTTTTGAATTTGAATTTGAATAATGTGTGGCCATTCTCCAGCATGCAGGACCATAATGTAACTATTACCCTGATGACTCTGGAACCATGCCACTGCTGCACTGCACAACTCCTTGGGCTATTTACACGTCTTGTTTAAAACCAATTAGAACTGTTTCAAAATGGCGGCAGTAGATTTACATGGAGACACACGTTTTTTTTTTCAATTTTGTTTGCATGCTTCCACCAAGATCATCATTACTTTTCACAACTAGTCATGAAAATAAACGTTCTTTTGCTAAATTGTGTACGAGTCCAAAGGCATCTGTAAACTAAAAATACCACCGTTTTAGTGGAAGAGCTTTTTTTTTCTTCTTACCATGTGATCATTTAGAAAACACAGGACAAACAATGAATACTGCTCTCACACAGGGATAATCACTACACACAAGACTAATGCTGTATAAACAAATATATGGCAGTTTTCATACATATCTGCAATTATAAGTGATATCCCTGCCTTTTTTTGAATGGTTTCCTCAGAGCATTTGACAGATAAATGCTTAGAAAACCTGATTGTGGAACTCTGATAGCGTCTCGTTGTATACAAACCCTTTCCAAACGTCTGAGGTTTATCAAGATGTTGGACTCACATTTTTGTGTACAGCGTTTGCAATGGTGTGTAAATCTACAGACTCACTCAAACACAAATTAACAACTGCGACAGACTCCGAAAACAAACACCCACAGACATGAAAAACCAAACCAAGTACCTTAGCACCACACCATCATCTTTGAACTCGCTGGAGTTGAAAGAGTGTGGCAGGGCAGTGGTATGTTTGGTACACATGTGACATCTGTTTGTTTTGTCAGAAATGAACGGGATGCCTCAGAGGCAAGCAGCCGCTATTTTGACACCTTTTTATGCATGTTCACAAGACCTTCAAATGTGGGTTGTCTGACTTTTTTCCCCTGGCTATACTGTCCTGTCTTTATTCCTACATCACTTTTTCCCCATACATTTTGCAGTATAACATTTGGAGGGAGCTAAAATGGCTAACTTACTTAGCAAAAGAGCTGACTAAATGAAATAGCTAGATAGTGTCTCAAACTGCACTGTTTATTGTCGCATTTGTATGCATTGCAGTCTACAAGTATCAGTAATGTAGAATATTGAATAATCGTGTAGCATGCTCTCGATTGTTCCTTTTTGAGAAACTGTGAGACAACAAAAGTCATTTAGTGTTAAAGTTAGGTAGATAGTACGTATAGAGACCTAAACATTCTAGCCATGTGTGATTGTTGAACATTTCTTGAGCTTTATATATACCAGATTTCACTCTTGTTCCACAATATGTTGGAACCTGGCTGGCTTAAGGGATGTTCTCCCATTCATGGATGATAAGACTTTTTTCTTGGTGTATGCCATAGATATTATATATATAGTGTATGCATAATGGAGAGAGTCTTCACTGGTTGACTGATGACTCTGCACTCCCAGCCTTCCAGGTGTGTGTGCTTAAAATATTTGCACAAAGCTAAGGTGCTAAATATGTCTAACCCACGTGTGAGTGCTAACTAAATATACAAGGTGTATAAAGCAAAACATAACATGCATTACCTAAAAGTTACAACTGTTACTATGACAAACACTGTACATTTGCAATGTTATCATTTTCTATGAAAATAATACTGTTTGGAAGAGTAGACTAGTATGTACTTTGTTAATTGTCTGTTCTCGATAGCATTTACCCTTTAACAAAAAGCTGAACTAGCACAAAATACATTTGTTTTATTCCGTTAGCACACATCTTGAACACATTAGCCTTTCATAGAATGTCAGTTTCTATTTGTGTGTGTTTGTCAGCAGGGATAAGTGTGTTTGCATGTGTAGTTAGTGTGTGTGAAATGACAGAATAAACGAGAGAGAGAGAGAGAGAGAGAGAGAGAGAGAGAGAGAGAGAGAGAGAGAGAGAGGGGGGGGGGAGATTGAGAGAGAGATGGAAGGAGAGAGATGGAGGAGGGGGAGAGGGCGGAGCTGCAAAGGTAACAGATTGGCCGTTAAATATTGTGGAGTCTGCCAGTCGCTCCGTGATGTATTGGGAATCACTCGCTGGCTAATTACCTTAAATTAACAGTAGAGCTGGGTGTGACAGTTCATCTAACTGTTTTTCTGCTGCTGCTACAGATGAATGGGTCTCGGGGAGTTGATGCCAGGACGCTGTTGACAATCGAATTCTACTTCAAACTCCCTCCAATCAATTTACCGCTCTCTCTCTCCCTCCCTCCTTCTTTCCCTCTCTCTTTCTCTCTCTCTCTCTCTTCATCTCTCTCTCTCTCTCTCTCTCTCTCTCTCTCTCTCTCTCTCTCTCTCTCTCTCTCTCTCTCGACGGGCCAGTGAACACGTGACGAGGTTCAGGGATTTTTGTGTCACTGATTTAGCTTTTCAGATTAGCAGTTTGATGATATCTATATTATTAAAATACCATCTGGAATGCTATCATAAAGTGTTTATTAAATATGATGCTGTTGCTTAGGACACGGCTTCTGTGTGTGTGGACTTTTACTCTTGCAATTGCATTCATGAATGTGCATCTATGTTGCATGAATGTTCTTTTGGAAATTGCGTGTGTGTGTGTGTGTGTGTGTGTGTGTGTGTGTGTGAGTGAGCCAAAAGTAAGTATATATGTTCCCAAACACAAACACATAAGAGAGAGAGAGACACACACACACACACACACACACACACACACACACACACACACACACACACACACACACACAAACACACACACACACACACACGCACACACACAGGGAACATTATCTCCAGCCCCTCCTAAAGAGAGCTCAGGGAGGATTTGTGGGTCTGTGGAAAGGACCAAGAAAAATGTTTTCTGATAAATTATTCACAAACCCACAATCCCTTTTGGGCAGAGTGTTGCATCGCGCTGTGTGACGCATTACACCTTCACTGTGTGTGTGTGTGTGTGTGTGTGTGTGTGTGGTGTGTGTGTGTGTGGTGTGTGTGTGTGTCTCTCTCTCCTTTCCTCCATCACTCAGTCACTCTTTCAATGTGCCCTTTTCCTCTTTGTTTCTCTGTCCTTTTCCTATCTCCCTCTTCCTATCGCTCTCTCTCTCTCTCTTTATCTCTCTCTCTCTTTTTTTTGTATTCTGCGACACCGGCCCCCACGCCCCCAGAGAAGGGCCCAGTTCTCGGGCAAGCTGTCGCTGATAATGGTGGCAATTAATAACATGTCATAATCCTGCGGAGAGAGTAAATGTGTGTGTGTGTGTGTGTGTGTGTGTGTGTGTGTGTGTGTGTGTGTGTGTGTGTGTGTGTGTGTGTGTGTGTGAGAGAGTGAGTGAGAGAGAGAGAGAGAGAGAGAGTAAGAGAGAAAGTAGCCAACAGCATGCGATGGGAGTGTGCGGAGTGTGAACTTACACTAAGGTTTTGTGTAAGAGGAAGGAAGACATATGTCTTTGTGTATGCATTTAAATTATGTATTGACCTATGGGTGCTTATGTGTGTTAATATGTATGGTACAAGCACCATGATTGTGTGTGTGTGTGTGTGTGTGTGTGTGTGTGTGTGTGTGTGTGTGTGTGTGTGTGTGTGTGTGTGTGTGTGTGTACAGTATGTGTGTGTGTGTGTGGGTGTGGGTGAGTGTGTGTGTGTGTGTGTGTGAGTGTGTGTGTGTGTGTGTGTGTGTGTGTGTGTGTGTGTGTGTGTGTGTGTGTGTGTGTGTGTGTGTGTGTGTGTGTGTGTGAATCCATGTTGTGTGACGCAGTGAGAGAGAGAAATGGGTTTAACTTTAGCAGCTGCAGGTCTTTAGAACATCTATTGCTTAGTGGACACAGGTGTTGTACACATCTGAGGTCAGAGCATCATACACTCTCTCACACACACACACACACACACACACACACACACACACACACACAGGCCTCAGAGTGTCGGTCCACTGCCAAGCCCCAGGCCAAGTCACACTTTACTGGTACATATCTGAACATAGAGGCAGATTGAGCAGAGTGAACGCTTTCTTCTTTAACTTGACAGTCTCGTCTCAGCACACAGCAGCTTTAGCATTTACTAAACACGCACATCACATATAACCAGCTTTGTGAACACACCAAGGTGTTCACAAAGCTGGTTTAATGTGTCATCAATGTCAGAACCTGAAAACATATCATAATGCATATCAAGATAACATTAAATATTCAAAGTTGTAATGTAAAGTTGCATATTGTCTAATATGACTGATTGAGCCTGAAGAAAGCAATGATGAGCGTCATTATTCAACATGCATTTTTGTATTGATTTAAATGCCAACCACTATCCTTAAGCTCAGAACATCTTAGTCAATGGAGAAGTCAGGCTGGGTCAATGCATTCACCAGTGCAGTGGATTTTTGAATTTCTGAATTATTATATTTTTTTTTTACAAAAACAACTTCCCAGCATTGAGAGTTTCCTCTCTACTTGATATGTTTCTATGTCCATGCAGCCATTAGGTCCCTTTCCCCAGGTGCACAGGCGTGTGTAGACACTGCATGCCTGTTGAGCTTCCCCTCGCCTCAGTGCAAACTGCAGCAGACAGGTGTGAATACCTTTCTTTAGTCCATACTCACTCAATTATAAAGATAGACGCTTATGTTAGTCTGTAGTCACTTAAAATGCACCATATACTGTATACCTAAAATGATCATTATTCATGCCTATTTATCAACTCTCACACAATATACAACTTAAAAATATACATCTTGTGATATTCACAACATTCTTAAATTGCATATTTTCTGTATGAGATACTGTATATAGTATAGTCACATGAAGCAGCTATGTGGCTCTAATGACCTCACTGGGGGGCCTCTGGCAGTGCGGGCATGTCTGTGTCCTCTGGTGTTGTAGTGTGATAAAATAACAGTTCCGAGGGAAGGACAAACTTTGTGGTGCAGCAGGACCAGAGACCAGGGTGTAACATTCCTGCCTCAGCCTCCACTTGTCCGTCTACGCGAAGGCCGGACACATAAATATATACGTGGATACATTTGTGATGGTTCTCAATGGGTTAAGACTCATTACAACTTTTTTTTTAAAGATAATTTTTTGGCTATTTTCAAGCTGTATTAGATAGTACAGAGTTGAGGTGGGGAGACAGAGAGAGAGATGACCTGCAGTAAAGGTCCACGGGGCAGATTTGAACCCGCAACCACTGCAACGAAGGCCGGAGTCAATATGGTACACGCTCTATCCACTACGCCACAGGAGCACCTCTGACAACTTTTGATAGCTATACTGTTTTGTGAAACGTTTTGCGTTTGCCAGTGTAAAGGAATTTTGATCAACAGTTGATTGAACAATACTGGCTTTGCTCCACTTAAAGAGGACCTATGATGCTTTTTGACTTTTATGACCTATAAACGTTGTTATGATGATTCATAGTCATGCTTAACCATACTAAATTATCAAATAATGACTTACATGCATTTCGAAGTATTCCCTGCTGACCGTCTGGGGTGTCTGTGCAGAGCACTAAACACTATTCTAGCCAGTCGAGAAGTCACGTCTTCAAAGCGGTCTACCCTTTCATAATTTGTGACGTCGCATAACAATTTGTGACGTGACCACGCGGATGTTTCCATGTATGGTAATGCTGTCACTTCCCTGTTCGCGTCTGCCTCGCGCCCTTATAGGTCCATGCTCGCGCTTCCCGCCACTGAAAGTGTTCCGGAAGGAAGGTAACCAATCACAACGGAGTGGGGTTTGCAGGAGGGGGGGGGGAGGGTAGCGGAGATGGCCGATGCACAGGCGGAGGGAGCGGAGATTGCCGAAGCACACACACTCAAGTGTTGACAGGACGTGCTGGATCGCCAAAATAAGAGAAAGAGCTTCCCGAAAATCTACATAGTTTTTTGTGATGTGATTCGTGTCAGGTTGCTCTATAGCAGTGTAAAACAAGAAATTAAGACCAGAAAAGTAGTATAATAGGTCCTCTTTAAGTGTAACATTTGACAGAAAATAACAATTGCGTCCCGAACAGCCTTATGCGAAGACCCCAAATTAAATGTGTAGTGTGTATTGATCGAAATATTGATACTATACTTGATATTTCACTAATTTATATTAGAATAAATCCACAAAAAAATACAGTACATATGCAATCATTTTGCTGTAGCAAATTACATTTCTGAAGAACATGTATTGACTTTCGCATTGTTGTGTTGTGTTAAGTGTTTCCTCAATATCTGTTTGGCATGAAAAGATCATGCTCATGCAATTAGATTATGGTTAATGTTGGGGAAAGGCTGATATGACTATTTATACATGTTACAAATTTGGCTCAATTTGGTGAAAGTGTCCATTTCAAGTATCATCTTAAAAAAGCCATTATCTTCCAGTGTCCACCCTCTTTCCACCTACTCTCTTGTCCCCTCTCACCTGCCTCGCGGTCGGGGTCGATACTTACCGAAGGAACTCCCCTCCAATGAAGTCCATTCTCTACATGCTCTTGCACCGCTGAACTGTTGATTTAGTTACATATACCTATAACGGCTACTATATACCTCAAGCCTTTTCGACTTCCCCTGCCCCTAAACAAGGCAAAGTTTACAAAGCTCTGAGCAATTTGTACACTCCCGTTAGTGGCCAACGGGAGGGAGGTGCATTAGTAACTGTCAATGCGCCCTGCCCGATGCACTGCTCTCATTTGACCCAATTCATTCCGGTGGGTGTGTCCCCGTGGCAGTGATATATGCCCCCTGTGATTTTACTGATGTATAATCACTCAGGGCTCTCCAAACCCACAAGTTATCTTTACCTTCAATAGGCTGAGGAAACAATGAGAGTGCCATACATAAGCTTTCCAAGAGGTTGGGGCAAAAGGGGGGGTTAGTTGGGGGTGTGTGGGCGTGTATGGTAAGGGGGGGGGGGGGGATACTGTATACTGAGGATGGGATCAACTTGGGCTTGGCCTGTTCGTATAGCGGGCTAGATGGTTGGGATCGAACTTGATGGAGATTCCCTTGACTATGTGGATATCAGCTGTCCGGTGGGTATTATGGCTGACGACGGTGCCACTGCTGATGACTACGAAGGCTGGTTCTGATATCAGTCAGCTGCACCATCTATGTGTGAGAATTGAGGTCTAGACTTGAGGATGTGTTAACTTACAAGGTTGAAATCAATCTCAATGTGGGTAAAGAATTGGTGTCCCCTTAAGAAGAGAGAAAGTTGGATTTCCGAAGTTTACAATTACATTATATACAATGGCGGCTTGACAAGCGACAAAAGCCATTTAGGGTGCATTCACACTAGGCAATCATACGGTTCCCAAACAGGATTGATGGCTAAAGTCTAGTTTGTCTGACTACAGCGAGATACACATTCTTGGCCGTGATGCAGTTGGAAGAGGTGTGCTTAGGGTTAGGGTGGAGATTCTGGTTCTCTAATGTAACTGACTTCAGTCTTGGTTTGAAGATACAGTGTGGATTCCTACAACCGTAACCCTGTTGCTTTTTACTATCCTTACCTTTAAAAGACTTCAAGGTAACAGCTGATCCATTCCAACAGTGGTGATCCAAATGACCACAGTGCGAATTTGCATCACTACCACACAGACCAAAAAGTAATGTTGTTTGCCTCCATGGAACTGTATCTAGAAGGTGAAACTGAGTTCACACAATTTCTCTCAATGATCGTGATGACATTGCTGTATTTTGAACTCTGACAGCTGGATTTATTTAGCCATGTTTTTGTAGATCAATATGTGTATATGCTGATGATTGTATTATGGCTGGTTATAATACTAGGACTCAAAAAGCTGATTCAAATTTGTCTCATTTAAACTATCAATGCTGGATACCCAAGTCAGTATCTCTCTACCCAGCTATGGAGCAGAGCTGGTTTAGGTTTATCCGGCCTGGGAATGAGATGGAAGAGGCTGTCTCAACCGGTGATTGTACTTGGAATGGAATTACTCTTCACCATAGCTGTGGGAGCGCTCGCTTTGGGATAAATGTTGCACCGTGGTTGCATCTCCCGATTGGCTTCCACGTTGTTGTCGCCGAAAGAAAGTACATTCTCCCTGAAACGTTCCCTCTCATTCCTCGTTGCCTGCATGTTTGTTATTCTTATGGCGTGGCGGACAGACAGGGAAAAAATGCATGAGATTCATCCTATCGTGCCCTTCTGACCCCAATGCAAAAAACCCACAACCTACACCGCCCCACACCAGAGATTTTTTTTTTTCATCCTGGACCCTTCATGTGCGCTGTCTCTCTATTGCTCTGCATAGCATAGCATAAATCAAAGCTCTCTCTCGGCCTTCCCACAGCCTTACCCCTCTTCTTCTGCCCACGTTACACATTGTATTCACAGATTTAGTGGCATTGTAAATAGATAAACACAAGCAACATCTATCAATGCAAGCTGGGAGAGAGAGAGAGGGGTCTGTAATCAGAGCGCAGAGGGGCTATCTCCATTTACCTTGGGATAAATCCATCCGCGAGACCACCACAGGAACGAGCGTATATGTAGCAGGGCGGCCCACTGACAAATCACCCCAGTCAGGCCAAGGGGCTGCCGGGCCCCGGGGCCTTATTGGCCATGCCCTCTAAGTGGTCTTCCCCTTCAGCGGAAAGGATGGGCCCTGTCAAGCATGGCCAGATTAAAAAGCATACTTTGAGAGAAAATGATTTGTTATTAGAGAATGCCCACCATTGTGAATCTTTAGGAGGGGGAGAAGGAGTGTGTGTGACAGGCAGCAGAGTAGAGGAGGGTGGGGCCGGAGATAGCCTTGTGTGTTACTGTTTAGCTTACTGTGTCTCGAGTACACAGTGTTTGTGTGTATGCATCTATGATAGAGGGATTTTAGGTGAAATGGGGCAGGTGATGTGTGTGTGTGTGTGTGTGTGTGTGTGTGTGTGTGTGTGTGTGTGTGTGTGTGTGTGTGTGTGTGTGTGTGTGTATGTGTGCGGGGGCGGGGGGTGGGGGCGTCTGATGGGTTGAGAAATTCTATTACAGTGGGGAATAGGGTTAAGGGGGTTAAGCACAAACACAAAATAGATTTTAATCTAAAAAGTAAAATGTATGGGGTTAACTGAACAATATTGATTGATTGGTTTTGTAATATCACAATACACCCCTATCTAAATTGAACTCATAATGCATTGTTATGTCTCATTCAAAAATATATATATCGGTCAAATATTAACATGCACACATAGAATAGCACAACAGAAAATGATAAGTTTGGGTGACACATGGGAACACATCGCACTCTTTCCTGTTCCTGTGTCCTTTGGGGACAGTTGAAGGTGAGCCCTGTTTTATTGGTCAAAATGAGGCTGGAAAATAGCAAATAAATAACACATATAAACTGCTATCCACTTTCCCGGACTGTTATATATATATATACATTTGTTTTTTAGTTAAACAGACAGCTTATTTAGATGAGCGACAATAGCCGGGACTTGTAACGCCCATCTAGCATAAGGAAAAAAAAGTTCTGTGTCATTGTTTCAAGACTTCTAAGTGATAAAGAATGGGGCTGAAGTGTGTTCTCAGTCACTTTCTCAAAGGGGGCTACTTGAACAGATCATGGGGGAATTTGTGAGATATATGATCTCCCTGCACGCTGACAGCATGGTTAAGAACAG
>NC_137212.1:6028534-6041034 GCF_949987685.1 Ammodytes marinus
TTCCTAATTTGATGTCAGTACATTTTACTCAATATAAGATACAATAGATATACAAAATTACAACGACGGAAGTCAACATTTGAGGCCCATCAGCATTGATATTAGATTAAGTGCAGTATTTAAGATTGACAGGTGCACAGAAGAGTGCTTCAATCTCACCGTATTACATTTTGGGACCCCTATATCTCCAGTAATAAATTGTTGATCTTTTTATAGAAGTATATTCATGTGTAGACAAAGACACTAAAGACAATTTGCACACATTAGCATACATTTACAATCGTGTGCCATTCTTAAACTCTCCACCACTCACCTGTTATTCAATAGACTATATAAAGTATTTATTTAAAAGGTACCCAGAACTGCCTTTGTGAACTTTCCAGCTGAGCCGCTCCCACTCACTGTTTCCATAACCCGGGGATCGACAAGTGTATATATACCCCGCCCTCCACAGCGATGTAAAAAGGCCCATGGAGCATGATTGAAATTTGCTTTATTGCCTTATATGCAATTCCCATTTTGTGGCCAATCCGCTTTATTTATTGTTTGGGCTGAGCAGAGGTATATACGCCTGTGTTATAGGTTGCCGGGGAGATTATTACCCACGGTGAAAAGACAGAGAAATGGTGTTGAGGAAGGATGAGAGTGGCAGACAATCTTCAGGGACTATTACCCTAATATCTACTTCTCTCTCTCTCTCTCTGTCTCTCTCTCTCCCTCTCTCTCTCCCTCTCTCTCTCTCTCCCTCTCCCTGCCTCCCTCCCTCTCTCTCTCTCTCCCCCCTCTCTCTCTCGCGCTCTTTCTCTCTTTTCAGCAGTTTTTGATATTTTTTTCTTGCTTTGTCCTTCTTCTGTATATATTCATGCCCTTAGTCCAGCTCCATTCAGCCCCTAACAGAGTGTGTAGCCTGGAGTCAACGGGCTTTACCAGCATTAAAGTTCTCTGAATAGCCATGAGGTCATTTTTGATTTGATATTCTTCATCTGTCATTGAAAACATCATCTGATATTACAATGTTTTACATTTTAAATCCAACCCTAATATACTTCGGCTCCATAAAAACAGCAGCCTAGGCTCTGTAAACTGGTATGTAAACAAAGGTGGAGCGTTGACAGTGTAAACATGTATTAATCCTGGATTTTTTTTCACCGCACACACAGTATGGTGAGGTAGCAGATTTTGACAAAAGTGGTTTTGACAACAAGCGTTCTCCAGAATCGCTTGCTCCACCTTTGAACCTCTTTCTGTATATTATCCTTATCTGTTTCACTGTGATTTTCCGGATTCTAGATGAACATCCAAAGTGAAAGTGGCTACGAGGGACTTTCAGTTTTTGTTGATTCTAGCACCCCCTTTGGACAAAAGCGGTAGTGTTTTTTTACGACACCAGCGCCCAATGTGTCTGCAAAACATGCAGGTTGTGATCCAATATAAACATTTGTAATCTCTGTTACAGACTTACTAATAAAAGCGGCTACATTCAGATTGACATGATCTAGTGAAAAAAAGTTTGGTAACACTTTATAATAACTATCCGTTGTAACTTGTTAATAGATCATTAGTAAACTCTTAATTAATGATTATTAATGATTTGTTAAGTGTTTGTTAGCAGTTTGTTAAGGATTTATAACAATGGTAGATAGTTAATAGCTTAATAATTTAATCAGTTCATCTGGGAGGTGATCCGAGATTAATTGATCACGTCACGTTCAAGTCCATGGCATGCACAGTGTGTATTAAGTTTATTTAAAAATATTTGAAAATGGGGCTGCCCTCAGTTGCCCATGCACTGTGTATAGTCTATAGCCTATTTCAGTCTCGTCGGTATCTCGGATTACCTCCCAGATGAACTGATTCAATTATTAAGCTATTAACTATCTACCATTGTTATAAATCCTTAACAAACTGCTAACAAACACTTAACAAATCATTAATAATCATTAATTAAGAGTTTACTAATGATCTATTAACGAGTTACAACGGATAGTTATTATAAAGTGTTACCAAAAGTGTTTAAAAGATGCCATACATTCTAGTGGAAAATCCAGGTAGTATACAGATCTAAAATATACAAGACCAAACAGATGCATTGAGGCCTTCTGCACATCACCAAACACCACAGGGCCTGTGACATGTCCCACTCGTCCTGCCACACTTACCTTGAGCTTATTAGCCTATAAAATCATCATATTTGGTCCCTCTGTATTTGTTTGATTACATTTTCCTCCGTGCCACCGAGAATATGTGAGATGTTATGTTACACCCTATTGATTACCGCTGTTAATTAAAATTTTAATTAAAGTTTTTTATGGTCTGCGTTTTCACTTGTGATAATAGTACGGAGAGAGAGAGAGAGAGAGAGAGAGAGGAGACCCCCATCGCCTCCATAAATCTCCCTCTCTTTATTTGCATGCGGCGCTGGGCCCATCAACAAATACAACTGTGTACATAAAATTTTACTAACATTGATTTTGAAAATATTAATATTACCTTAAACATTGGCGAGAGAGAGACGCATTGTTCAATTTAGAACCGCAAAGCATAAAAAGCCCGGTGCTATAACTCAGTTAATGAACGGGAAAAGTCCATTACAAACCTATCAGCGGACGCATCATCAGGTACACACACATAATATAAGCGCCTTGTGCATGTGATGGAGGCAGAATCATTTACTTTAAAAAGCTCGCACACAAGACTCCTTTTAATAACAGCAGACAATGCATTGTACAAAACCAATAGGAGCTCAGATGAATGAATGGCTGGGGTTTTTTCCCTGTGTCTCGCGAAACACACAGAAGACATTAAGAAAAACTATCAAAATTTCATTTTCCACGTTGTGTATCTATCATGTAGATCACCGCGTATCATTTTCAGGGGCCCATCGCTTAAAATGAAAAACAGCCCAGAGTCAAGTTGATGTTAGATTATGGTTATGGGAAGAAAAAAAAATCAATGTGTCTCTCTTCCTTTAAATACTTATGTAGTCGACTCTAATGGAGCTAATTCTGTCACAGTGTGTAATTGGTTGATATTATAAATGAATAAACATTTACCACATCCAATTTGTTGGACAAACTGTTTCTTCAGATTCTGATGTGGCCATGTTTCCTTGTACTCTTTAATAGCAATCATAAGACTGAGAAGTAGATAAGAAAAAACTGTGTCTAGTGTATAATTGTGTTTATTGAATGTACTCAGGGAAAAATAGCATAGAAGTAGCTTTACTTTATAATGACAGTAAGACAGTTATTATTTATTTCTCCTCCCAAGAAGACGGTTAAGAAGGGAAAGCCAGAAATGAAATGGAAAAGAGTGCAAAAGCATTGTGATGACAGAGCCACTTGAGTGAGTATAAAAAGCAAGGGACGCACAGACAGACGGACAGAGAGTTAGAGAGACAGACAGACACACACACAGACAGATGGAGAGTTAGACAGACAGACAGACAGACAGACAGACAGACAGACAGACAGACAGACAGACAGACAGACAGACAGACAGACAGACAGACAGACAGACAGATAGACAGACAGACAGAGAGTTAGCCAGACAGACAGACAGATAGACAGACAGACATACAGGGCTCCTCTGTACTGGCTCATCTGTACCCAGCAGTGTGTTAATTAGAGGAATGTGAGTTTTAAATGAAGTGCTGAGTAGCGTGGCGCGGTAATGGACAGAGATTGGCCTGGCGCTGGGTAATATGCTGCAGGCTTTATGGTATTTATGACCCAGGGGGCCGCTGCCTTATCCCTGCTGTATACCTCAGGGATTTCACCCACAACCCCAAATACATTACTCTCTTTCTTTACATGTATGTCTTTCATGTTTACCCACTCTTTATCCTCCTTAAAACGTTATAAGAAAATAAAAAATAAATAAAAAAATTCATTTTACCAAAATGTCAAGTCTGGTACCAAATGGTGACCATCAAGAAATCATTTAAATATTCCTCTCTACTCGACAAAAACTAGACCAACTAAAGGTAATCGAGCTTCAGAATGAACACTTGGATCAAGACACAAGGTTGTTGATGTATTTTTATTTTTATTCAGGAGTTCTGACAAAATGTTCCCAGATAAAAACCAACATTTCCGTGAATGAAGGCGAGACAAAGATGAATAGGGTAAAAAAAATTCTGATACATATCCTCATGTAACTTTGCCAGTTGATTAATAACAACAATATTTTTTTGTATTACAATTTTGAATTCGGAATAAATATGCAACTTTGGCAATGTCATGTCATAATGTGTATATTTGCATCATTATAGACACAATGTATCAAAACTGATACAGTTTGTAAAAAACTATATTGTTGCCAGCCTTGTCTCAAAATACTTTTCATATGTATTAACTTGCCTTATACCTGGAAGATTCTGACAGCCAATGCAGTCCTGAAGAAGTTAATCCCCCCCCCCCCCTCCCCCCCCTCACCATGCTGTTCTCTTCCAGGTCAGGCTGTGAAAGGAGCCGTCCCGTTGGGAACGTCTTCCCCAAACGGGACAGCACCACGGGGCAGCATTGTCCCTATACCCCCCCCCCCTCCACCTCCCTCCCACACAGGGCCCTGACTGATGTGTCCCGCCATTGTTTCCCATTGAGGATCATTGGGGATCATTGAGTGGCGTGTTGTTTTAAGGGCTAAGCTCTAACCGAATGGCTTCATTGTGTCGGCCATTCTGCCCCTCGGCTGCTAGCAGCCCTGGGCCAGACCTTAACAAGATGGACTCATTTATAGGGGGCTACCGCGACAAGCTAAAGGTGACGGGCTGAAACAAGGGCTTTGAATGATGTGGGGTTACTCATTACAGAGCATGGCCAGGTTAACATTCCTCTCTGAAGTCGGCTTGTGTGTCGAGCAGCCCAAGGCCCCGTTTTGAAAGTGATGTTTTTCAGTGTCCTCCTTTCAAGTGATAATATTCTTAAATGATTTTATTGTTTGTTTATTCTTTAAGTGAAAGCTGGTGTTAGTGTACCACACCTTTCCACTTATCATGTAATAACAGTGTTGGCTGTCAATTGAAAGTCACTTGACACGACAACCCCTCTAGATAAACAAGCAAGAATGTTCTAGTTAGTGAATCCAGCTTGAGTAAAGCACACAAATTGAACCTATTGTGTGAAAGACTGACCATATCCTCATCCTATATATATGCTGCAAATTCAACAGAAGCACAGAAACAAGCATACACATACAAGCGCGCGTGCACACGCACACACGCACACACGCACGCACACACACACACACACACACACACACACACACACACACACACACACACACAGACACAGACACACACACACACACACACTCTCCTATATGGGGCCACATATCATAAATCCCCCTCACACACGTACACTTTACATGAACTGTGTCTGCTGATCAGCGATTCTTCTAGAGGTGAGTATTGACAGCTTTTGTTATTCATGGCATATTCAGGCTATTATATTTCCTCCTGCGCTGCCATAATGTTGCCAGTGTAGCGGAACACATTGGTTGCTATCAGTCGCCAACGGAGGCTGTTTTTTAAGAAACGTCTCCAGGCGTGACATTATTACCCATGAGCCATAAGGAGCCTATTCAATGACCAAACAGGGCCGGTTGTTCCTTTTTACGGCTGCCACGCTCGCTTGTAAGCGCCAGGGTTCAAAAGGGCATGGCCTCTCTGCCCTCCCGACACACACACACACACGCCGTCTTTTTTTTTTATACCCTCCTTTAATCGAAACACATGTGTACTACATCACAGTTATGCTTTGGGCAAATTAAGGTCACCCTATTGATTTGATATTTGTCATTATACGGCAAGGCAGGCCACTCGTATGCACACAAATCCTGCTGTTTGCCTCGTCCCTGTAGACATGTATTGCCCCCCCCCCCCCCCGCCCTCTTCTACCTCAGTATATCATTCTTCATACAGCCATATTTGTGCAGGTAGTGCATTGTATCTTCCTTTGTTATGCTGTTGGATAGCATTCTTGGCTCAAGCTAGTGGAGACACTTTTCAAAGCCTTTTTCGAAGAGTCACTTAGCGCTATAAAGGAATCCAGTTGGGCCGAGTGCTTTAAACATAGATTTGTTGTCGGGGCATTTGTCAAAGGTCAACAGCCAAACAAGCCCCTTCGGTGGAGGCCATTTAACTCAGCCACTGAACTTCTTCTCTCTTCTTTTTTTTCGTGATTAGGAAGAAAAAAATAAATCTCGGACCAACTCTCACTCGGCTACTACTCAAAAACACAGGTGGTGATTCATAACAGGGCGGGGGCCAAAAGGTCACGTCAAGTGGCATGTTAGTATTTCACTTAAAGTTTGATTAAAGATTTTTGGAAAAGATGGGAAAACGGCTTAATACCGGTGTGGTCCTCCCTCTTCATGCCTCCCAGCCCCCGGGTGCTATATTTTACCGCAGAAATCGATACGGTGGGAGCTGAAGAAACTATTGCCCAAGCGCTCTGTGGCCCCGGCGCAACGATCATTCATTCATCCTCAGCCTCTCCCTCTCTCTCTGTCTCTCTCTCTCTCTCTGTCTCTCTCTCTCTCTTTCTCTCTCTCTCTCGTTCTCTCTCTCTCTCTCTCTGATGGATCATGGGAGATAGCAGCAGCATACAAACACAGACAGCACTATCACAGCTTCTCCTACAGGCTCTATACTTAAACCTCCTATGAGGAACTTTTAAAATGTTTATGGAACTGTCTAATTTTTTCCTCATATGATGATCATACATGACCTGTAACAGCAAACAAGACCATAAGTGAAAATAATGCTATGTCTTTTTTTATGATTATTGTTAAAGCGTTTGGTTAGGTCTGATTTTTCCTCGGAACTTAGACAACATTATTTATGGCAGGCAGACTAGAACATCCTTTGTTTCTGAAACGGTATACTAAATCAAAAATATGTATGATTATTGTGGATAAAATCAGTTCATTTTATCCATGCAGACCTGAATAGAATTGTAGTTTCATAGGATGTTATACCTAGCAGCTAAAGAAGATGAAGCCACAAAAAAATCTAAATGTTTCCAATTTTCCAAATTCTAGCATATTTTAGCAACATATAATACATCCCTAGACCTCAAAAACATTTCAGTATATCATTGGTTTGTCCAAAAAGGTAAAATACGATATACAATCCTGTGTTGAAGCCTCACCTTCAGACTACTGTATCCCACAGTGCAGCCTGCCATGTTTTACAGTGTGATATATTTCACCGTTTAGAGGACTCATGTAATGGCAGCAATAAGGAGGCACTTAAAGGTCCTTAAGAGCAGCTGCCTGTCAGCACTGGCCGAAAAACACACACACAACACGGAGCACACAGTCACATTTACACTTCATCTCATTCTGTAGCATGTAGGCTATACTGTACATGGTATCACGCATGCAGTATTGTGAAAATGACACACTGACAAACACACACACATGGACAAAAGCTTGAATATTACAGCTCTGGAAAAAATTTAAGAGAACAGTCTGGATATTTCTTCAATCTTCATCTCTACATTACGTAATGGAAATGCTCTTATGACAATATTTTTTTGGGGAATTTGGTAGAAATGTTGTCAGTAGTTTGTAGAATGAATCCAAACTGTTCTTTCTACTCAAACATATAAATAGTAAAACAAAAGGCACTGAACATTTGGAGTGGTCTCTTAATTTCTTCCAGAGCTGTATAATAGGGGTTAATCCCGAATAGTCAACTATTTGGGGATCATCATTGAACTGACAATCTCACAGTAGAAAAGTCGCAAAATGTGTTTATGAAAGGAGGATCAGGCTAATCCCAGCTGTATGTGGGTGTATGGAACTGTTTGGTGTCCCCCAATAAATCATGATACATTGCCTAGTGTGGTGTAAATATCAGGATTTTAATCCATCTCTTTAGTGTGCATTAATGGTAAACTAAGCAGCAATAAAATAAATGATTATGCCAAGTCAAGAAGACAAACTGTTATTTGGGTGTTTCTGCCCCTTTGTCTCGTGTTGTTGAATAATAGAAGCCAATGTCGCAGATGAAATATGGACAGACTATAGGCAATTTTCGACCAATCAGATTTGACTATGTAAATTCTTATTCGGGGACACCTCTTAACACGCATCGATATAATCACAGAACTGTAAGCCCTCTGTGATATACTTAAATATTATGCATGCATGATGCAACATTTCACACATGCAAGTTCTCACATTTTTCATGTCGCATTTAACACACAAAAGGTCCAATGCCTGAGGCCTTGTTGGGCTAAGTAGACCCTGTGGCCCTCTCCAAAGTAATAGAGCGATAGAAAGAAAGGAGGGGGTATTAACCAGATATTCTCTCTTTCTTTCTCTCTCTCCTTTTCCCACTACTACTTACTAACGTTGTCTGTCGAAAGCTAATGTCCACCCCCATCATATGTAGTGTGGTGTTTTTTTTTTTTTACAGGACAATTTGTTAGCCTCTTGTTTATTAACTGTAATATGTATGTCACTGTAACTGTACGACACACTCTCGGGGGAGTTTGGGAGCCAGCCACGATTACAGCTCAACCCAACGTAATGGGAAACAAATTTGTTGGAATATTGCCGACCATCCGTCTTTATTTACACGTGGTAATGAGGTAGTGTGTGTTAAAGGACTGCTAGCTTATTCTGGAGGGAGGCGCATAGCTGGCAGAAAGACAGGAGAAAGAGCAAGAAGACAGGGAGTTGTACAACAAGGCAGACATGCAGACAGACAGACATGCAGACAGACAGACAGACAGACAGACAGACAGACAGACAGACACACAGACAGACAGACACACAGACACACATACAGACAGACAAACAGACAGACAGTCAGACAGACAGACAGACAGACAGACAGACAGACAGACAGACAGACATCCAATGATAAATGTATGAAGGTAGAAAAAAATGTTTATTTTTATTTGTATTTAACCTTTATTTATACAGGTTATCTCATTGAGACACATGTTCTCATTGTCAAGAGAGACCTGTTTGGGACTATACAACAACAACAATACTACTATTTACCAAAATTACATACTCTATATACAATATTAAATTAAAGTGCCAAGTAAAGAAAAACTTAAAATAATAAAAAAAGAACAAGTCACGAATGATGCTCTTTCCCTCACCCTTAAAATGACATTGGTATATTGGTAAAGAGAGGACAAGCAGGCATTTAGGACGGTGAAAAAGCATGAATGGGGGCAAATGAAAGTCCAAAATGAGGTACAAACTCATAAGCCAATGGGTAACGAAACAAGTTACATCTCACACCATGACTAAATGTGATAGTAGTTATTTGAAATAAAAGCTTTTAAAATATACCGTGGAATTCCTTAATAGCCAGTGAATGATATTGAATTGTACGTGGAGATGATAGCATAGTGTGGAATGGATCAATCGTTCAGCAGCCCCTCTCTGCCTCCTATTGATCCCACCACACCAGATGAATGTTCCCTCTCCAAACCTCCAACCGCCCTCCCCAGCCATGGAGCTCTCTATCCTCAAGCCACACATGTATTTCTCCCTGTTATAGGACACTTTTAGTTATTCCTGTGCATTCCTTAACAACAAAAAAACATGTAGCTATACAACTTTTGTATAGTCCTTTGTTAAAACACTAAGCTTTAGCCGCTTAACCAGTATTCACAAAATATATTCAAAAACATCTTATATCTTCATCTAAATGTTTTACTTCTTTTCATTCGCTTTTAAATGTCTTCTAATGTGTTTTATGTATTTTAATCTTGCCCCTGTAAAGCACTTTGAGTGGCCTTGTGTTTGAATTGTGCTATATAAATACACTTGCCTTGCCTTGCCTTCATCAGACATCAATGCTTTGCTTCATTGGAAGAAAAAAAGTTTGATTCAATAAGTTGACTATTTCCTCATCTTATAATGTCCATCTGTCTGATTTAAGTCATGACGATTTAGATATAAATATTGTCAACTGTCTATCAATTAATCAAACTAGCTTGTCATTCATTTATTTTATTAGATTTGCATGTATACAGAGCTGAAACAAGGCCTCGAACCTTAACACAAAAAGGAAAATCCAGATATATTAAATTAATATTATACATCTGGAATATTATGTCAATTTCGATCATTTACTTCTTTTAAATAAATTCCACCAGCATATTCACTTATCACGAAAAAAAACACCCACTCTAGTTGGCAGTAAGCACTAAGGGAATAGAGAATAAAGTCCTCCTCATAAACATAAAGGCCCTTTTGTGAGTGTGTGTCCCTGTAAATATATATCCTTCCCTCCTCTGCACGCCCCAGCGCTTTCTGAATAAGCGTCACTAAAGCAGCATTCAGGAGGACATGTTCCTGTCAAAGATGCTAAACCATGCAAGTCGGAGCTCCCGGCCTTCCCCTGCATGAGTCCCTCTAAATGAGATGTCCGCGGTGGATAATAGGACGGCCTATAGCTAGCTGAGGCTGTGGCTCTCTGTGTGGCTCTTTTCATGCCAATTAGACCCTGTGATATAGTCACAGCAGATGCTCCGCCAGCTCCGGGATACCCATCTGATCAGCGGCCTGCTCGCACTGCATGGGGCTGGGGGGGTGGGGGAGGGGGGGGGGGGGGCAGAGACAGACAAGGGGGGAACAAGGACACATTCTTTGCACAATAGACAAATAGTTTTGGCTGTGGGCACTTTAAACACAAGCTTAAAGGAATAGTTCCACTTTTTTAATTTTTTTTGGCAAGTTGATTCACACTCGGGTTCAAGACAAGGTGGCAGAAAACATTTCTTTAACTGTGCGTGCATTATGGAGGGAGGGATTGGGCATGGCTAGTTAGCTTAGCTCAAATACTGCTAGTCGATGGGAAGTATTAGCCTGCCTCCGCCGATAGTGAGATGATAAACTTTACTACATGACTAAACGCTCGTGTGTGCGTCTTGCTCGGACTTGTTTATTTATCATGTTAAGTTGCTCTTCTTCTTCTTAAACACAGACATTTTGTTTTGTTGACCAGCACGTCCGCTGTGCACGTGCATCCTTTCGGTTTGTATGCAATTCTAAAATGACAAAAAGTGCAAAAAACAAAATAGTTTCTTTAACAATACATGAAGAAAAGCACAAACTTGGTCAAGAAAGTGTGAAATATTCACAAAGATGAACTCAGAATTGAAAAATACTTTCCTACAATTCCCCAAAAATAAGGTCAATTGTTTTGACACTCAAAGCTTTTGTAATTGTTGCTTGCTAATTTGCAATTCAAACAATATCTCAAGAGCCACACATGCTACTAGATTGACCCAAATGTTGCCTTTTTAGTTTGGGGGGGATAAATGCTTTAATCCGTACCCCTTTCCATCTCTCTCTAGCTCCCTCTACTGTCCCCCCCCATCCTGCCCCCTAGGTGTCCGATGTGTCACTGAGAACATTAACCCGCAGACAAAAGCAGAAAATGGCCCTTAATGGCCCCTAATGAAGTGTGACAGGAGCACAGAGCCTTCCCCGCTGACACACAGGGCCCCAAAATTGGATTAGTGATTAACCATGTTGTCCCGCATGGAGTCAAACGGCTGGGGCGACTCGGTGCCTCTGTCTGCTGGCTGGGCCCGCCCTGCTGTGGAGGGGATGCCCCAGGAAAAGAGAAGGGGAGAGAGGGATGGGGGAGAGGGATGGAGAGAGAGAGAGAGAGAGAGTGAGAGAGAGCGAAAATAGAAAGATGGAGGGACAGAGAAGAAAGGGAGAGAGGGAAAGAGAGAGAAGGAGAGTGAGAAAGAGAGGGGGAGAGAGAGAGAGATGGAGGGAAAGACTGAGAGAGAGAGAGAGATGGAGAGAGAGATGAGAGAGAGAGAGGGAGAGAGATGGAGAGACTGAGAAATAACAGGATTGAAGGAAAGAAGGGTATATCAGCGTAGGGGGCGTCCCTGGGGCTGGTATCAGTGCCATGTCTGGAGGCCCCACTGTGCAGTGAAATGAGATGCTGCTCGGTGCACCTGAGCAGAGGCCTGAGGGGCTGGAGGGAGAGCCTCCTTAGCTGGATCCTCCTCACACATATATCTTACCAGGAGACAAGAGCGCCAGTGCAAATCAAACCCCACCGCCTATAAATTATACCTCTTTCTTTCTTTCATTCCCCTTTAGCTCTTTCTCTCTCTCTTTCTCTAGAACACTCCCTCTTTTTTCACCTGCCCAAATCCCCCCATTTTGGCGTTTTACCGAATTGGGGGATTTTTTGTCTACCTTCTTTCGTCCATCCCCGGTGTTGTGCTAAATTAAGCACCCCTGCAATGAGAAGCACCCCTCATTTGAAGATAGTCGCCTTAAAATGACAACCAAACATAATTATAATACCCACCACAAGTCATTATTTTTTAAAACACTCAAAGTGTTTTTAAGTATTAAATAGCTGTGTTGTCTTCCAAATTAGTTGTACATATATGATCTATTAAAGTCAATAGTTTATGGTCTATGTTTAAATGTCCACCAAAAATGTATGCTAAACATATTCCAGTTATCAGCATCAGCCCTATAACTAC
>NC_137212.1:6046034-6188534 GCF_949987685.1 Ammodytes marinus
TTTAGCCCCATTTTGTCCCTGGATATCATCTAAAGCTATCAGATGACCTTTCCTTGGCTTGTCATTTTTTTTCTCATTTCCCCCCCTACCACACAATGCTAAAGGTGCCTCTCTCCATCCCTTAGAAATCAATTTATACAGTCCTGCGTTGCATGTAGGCAGAGATAGGGGGGACAGGGACAGTCAGAGCCGGGAGCCCCCTGCTATAATGACACGGCCAATTGCATTGTGGTGGGTCTGCGGGGGTCAAGTGGGGTCTTTGAGTGTGCCGCGGATGCAAGGGCTTTGTTCGTACCAGAGAGGGAGGGAGGAGGGGGGGACATTAGGCAGGAATTACATAGCGAGGTCAGCTGACCCAAGCCCCTAGCCCCCCCCCCCCTCCCCTCATACTCAGGCTGGGGAGATGAGAGTGACATGGGATGACACTCCACCAGCAAATGGGGGGGTTGGAAAAAACACCCTCACTAAACACTTCACCTATACTGATAGGTGCCGTTGACCCTTCCTAAATCTCATCATCCTCGTAGCAACGCAATGGGGGAGATGGCGTGGGATTTTCTGTGACATTCCTTAATACTATACCCCTTATTTCAACCATCCCATTCGGACTACACACCCCTTTTTTTACTCATTTGTATACGGACACATGAAGGCTACAACTCGATTTATTTGTCTGTCTGGTGTAAAGCGGATGTATAGGGTTCAGGCGATATGTCCTTATACCACTGCTGAAGATGGCAATACTCACCCACTGATCCCCTCTCTAAAGCCTGCTTAGCATCTCCCCACAGATACAGTCCCTCTGCGCCTCCCAATGATTTATCAATTTACAATGTTTGTTAAGATAGCTTTGCCCCGCCATTCCCACTGGCTCAAGAGGCTATAGGAAGGCGGATGACATGATCCTAAAAAGGGGGGTTTTGGATTCAACACTAAATGCTACTGATTACCTTGACCTATACATCAGTCTAAAACAGACACTATGTCATAATGTATTGTCGATATAGCAAGATGGCTAACGTTCTTGATAGACAATTCAGTTTAATGTAAAGGTGCTCCGAGTATCTTTCACGTTTCCTTAATTCTTGCGCCCCCTTTGGACAAAAGCGGTAGTGTTTTTTACTACACCAGCTGTAGTTCTTGGGTGAGCGTACCCATGACAAAAGCATTTAGAAAAACTATATAAAAATTGCATTATTTGCACTGATGGTCTGGTTTGCTGGTACCTGTCATTTATGATCATCAGAGGAAAAATGAGACTCTTTCAGAAATATTTAAAAGTTCCTCGTGGCACCTTTAAGCAACTTTACTAATCCCACTGTAGAGCAGTTGGTTATGAGCAGCAGGTTGTCTGTACAGGACACACAAGAAAATCCAACACATACACCAAGGAGCTTAGATGGTGGAAGAAGTCTATAAATAAATACATTATTCGTAGTGTTAATACTATATAAGTGTGCAGTGGAAGGCCCCATGGATGTGAGAGTTGCCAGAGGGGGGCTCTGACCCTACGACAGCCCAATGGAGTGCATAGATCTGGGGTTAAGTCATCTGACCCGGCTGGCTAGTTTCCTCCATAATTACTGCTCACACAACCCAACTTTTTTTCTTAAATCCAAACACCGATCCATCCCTCAAGCCCGCCATAGCCTGTCTCTCACCGGGCCACTGACATAACCTGTACCTATTGGTCGTCCACAATCCATCCGTCCGATTTACTTTGATTCATCAATGTGAAAACATTTGTCGCAGGGTTTTGGTGGGGACTTTTTTTAAGCACACAAGCCTTTCTAAACTGCAGAAACCATCAAAATGTGTTAGTGTTGTACAGTAGATCTATATGACAGCAACTTTATGTTTTAAAACATCTAGCACATTTCATACACTGAGGCAATTCAAAGTGCTTAAGCATATTAAAGAACAAAACATGACAAGAAGAGGCTATTACAATAATCTATCTTACTGGACAGGAGAGCATGAATGGGCTTCTCTAGATTTGAATTTCGAACATAGACTGTATATGGTCTAGACATGTAGACTAAAAGGATGATTTTGCAACAGATTAAAATGTAGTTTGAATTGTATTCTGTGTTTTGTCCAGAAGCGAAAAAACTGAGAAATGTAGATTGCTGGGAAAAAATATATGACATAAGCTCAAAGTCAAATTTGTACTTTTGATTGAATAAGTTTATGTTTTCAAGTAGGACAACACTAGCTGTCAACAGTCACTACACCCAACATGTGCCTATAGCCAGACAGAGCAATCCAAATCCCCAAACAGCTTATTCACGCGCTGGTTTATCCCCACATCAGACATGCATGTAACTAACTACTGCTGCTGCCTGCCTGATCTAAAGTGGATGCAAAACAATCCTAGTTACAGAGAAACAACCCAAGGCCTTAAAGAATCATGCAAGATAGACAGAAATACTGAAGAGATAGAGACGGATAGAGATAGAGGGCGAGAAAGCAGAGGAGAAATAAAAATCAGTAGCACAGCAGAATGGGGCTTGCTGTCAGCGGTAGGGCCCACCGCAGTGAAACACTAACTGTAGCGACAGGCTGATGAGTCAGTGTCTGTTTAAATGGCAGCTTGTCAAAGGGCCTCTCTCCGCGGCTCCGAGGTGGGCTAGCCGACCTGTCAGAGCCCCGCGCCACATTAACACAGCTGACCCTATCATGCTCCACATCGCTCTGCTTGCCTTAGCCGCCTGTCACTAACTCTACCGTTTGGGGGCTTTTCCACACAGGGCCAGGCAGGCAGAAGCACAGCCACACACACACACAGACACACACACACACACACACACACAGCACACACACACACACAGCACAGCACAGCCACCTCTTAGTGTTGTTTATTGATTTCTGACCCGCCGCTTAATAGTTTTCCCAGTCCTCCCTGAATGGCTTTTGTAAGCAATATGGGTTTGTACATCTCGCCCGATCAATACCTTTTATATTTACAATAAAATTGAAACGGCTTCTCGTGTGCGGTGGTGGGTCTCGCCAGAGCACAAGGCAGGCCCTGTGGCATTTGTCATCCTTCTGCAACAGGGAAAACTATGTCATTATCTGAATTAAAACATTTATTTCTGATTAAGAGAGTGTCCTATCTCATTAATTTCCCCCCTGTTCCAATACGAGGAGGGGAATGGAATCCTATTGATTTTTGCACTTTTTACACGTCTCCACTACCAGGGAAGATAATTGAGAAGTTAGCCAGAATAAATGAAGTTTCTAGTCTTGCCGGGGGCCTAGAGCCAATACCTTGGAAATGTGAGGTGTTTTTGTGGGAGCAGGCCTTTAATTTTGTTGCCGGCAGAAGACAGGGGGACTGAACAAATTGGATTAAGGCTGGGGATGGTGGGGTCGGTGTGTGTGTGTGTGTGTGTGTGTGTGTGTGTGTGTGTGTGTGTGTGTGTGTGTGTGTGTGTGTGTGTGTGTGTGTGTGTGTGTGTGTGTGTGTGTGTGTGCGTGCGTGCGTGTGTGCGTGTGTGTGTGTGTGTGTGTGTGTTTGTGTGTCCATGCGTGCCTGTGTGTATGTGTTTTTCTGTGTGCGTGTGTGCGTGCGTGCGTGTGTGTTTGTGTTTTTCTGCGTGTGCGTGTGTGTGTGCGTGCTTGCGTGCATATGTGTGTGTACGTGCGTGCGTGTGTGTGTCATTTCAGCAATAATACCAATACACCCCCCCACCCCCCACAACCATTACATTTTCACCCCACAAAGAAACCCCATCGGAGGCTCAAATTAAAGCATCTTCGGGCCAATAATGATAAGTTGCCTCCCCCAGCCTTATTGTTGGGGAAAGAAATTGAAAGACAGTAATCAATGTTTGAACTAGACCTTTTAACACAGCGGGCCTCATTGATTAAGCATTATCAAATTAATGAAATTGAATTGAGTTGTGGCTGCTCTTTTGTCTCGTGTGGCAAGAGACCTTGTATAGTCGGAAATATATTATAATCTTGCAAGTTGTTGTTTTTTCGGATTTTACAAAACATTTACTATATTGACTAACAGGTAATAATTGAATATCTTAACAAAGTAAATTAAATTATTTTAAAAACATATTTAAATCTAGATAGATAGATAGATAGATAGATAGATAGATAGATAGATAGATAGATAGATAGATAGATAGATAGATAGATAGATAGATAGATAGATAGATAGATAGATAGATAGATAGATAGATAGATAGATAGATAGATAGAAACTTAATTAATAATGACAAAAACTAGGATCATAGGATTATACAGTGTGTACAAATGTGCATGTTGTGAATGCATTTCATACTAAAAGAGATATTGTAATATTTTGACATATCTAGATGTCCTTATATATATATATGTGTTTCCTTTATGTATGATCTCATATTTCTATTCAGCTCCTTGTGACAAAGAAAAAGAGTCACAAAGTCACAGAGTTGAAGCGTGGTTAAACATTGTGGCATGATGTCTCAGGGTTAGTGTGAGTGTTAGTGTTAGTGTTAGTGTGCAGATTGTATGAGCAGAAGACAGGGCCAGCCGTGTGGTCAGCTCCAGTTTGCACAAACCCCGGCGCTGGCTGTATATATGGGGGTCGTGAGAGGGGTGACTGCACACAGGCAATTGGACCTCAGACCTCACAAACAGTCTAAGCGGGTCTGAGCTGCCGGCCCGGCCTCTCTCTCTGATGGAGCCCCATATCGCTTCGGGGACCGAGAGAAAATGTTGTCGGACTCGGAGAGGGCATCGTCCATCACTGGCCCCGGGTCCTCCAGCCCTGTCAAGCCCCGCGCTGCTGATGATTGTGGGAGAAACCAGAGAGAGAAGTGGAAAGAGAAAGAGATTAGATAGAGAGAGAGAGAGAGAGAGAGAGAGAGAGAGAGAGAAACTTTTGAGCTTTCAAATATATACCTTTATTTCTATGTATTGGAAATTAGGAAAAGGTATGCCGTTATTAGAGAACACAACAAATTTGCATTTAAGAACTTCAAGCCCAAAATGTTTCCGAAACAGATTAAAAAAACTGTAAAGGAGAGAGAGTGAGAATGAGAGAGAGAGAGAGAGAGAGAGAGAGAGGTCGGGGCGTCCACTAGGGAAGGCCCTTCTAAGGAGGAGGGGAAGAATCAAGGAAAGTGAAAGAGCGGTGAAGACAAGGAGAGTATAGCCTCTGCGCCCATCCACTGACTCAGCTGCCTCGCGTTTGGCCACAGAGCCCCCGAACGGATCCCACTCCATCCGTCCATTCTTCAACCAAATCGCTTCACTCCCTCTCTACCCATCAAGAAGCCATCCTTCTTTTACCTCTATCTCTACATCCCTCCTTCTTTGGCCCCTCTGAAGCCCTGATCTCTCTCTCTCTCTCTCTCCCTCTCTCTCTCCCTCTTACTCTCCCTCTCCCTCTCTCTTTCTCTCCCTCTCTCTCTCTCCCTCTTCCTCTCTCTCTCTCCCTCTGTCTCTCTCTCCCCTCCCTCTCTATCTCTCTCCCTCTCTCTCTCTCTCCCTCTCCTCTCTCCGTCCTCTCATCCCTCCTTCATGGACAGGTGAGTGTGAGGCTGATTGGCCCGTGGTAGCGAGTGGGACAGCTGCCAGCGCCTTGCAGCAGAACCATGTCTGACAGGCCACTAATTCACCCCCACACTAGAGCAAGAAAAACTCAACCAAACACTCAGATTATTAGGCTCTGGTCAAAGAGAGAGAGAGAGAGATGGAGAGAGAGAGAGAGAGAGAGAGAGAGAGAGAGAGAGAGAGAGAGAGAGAGAGAGAGGGAGAGAGAGAAAGAGAGGGAGAGAGAGAGAGGGAGAGAGAGATGGAGGGAGAGAGATATGAGAGAGAGATGGAGAGGTAAGGAAGAAAGAAAAGTTTAGAAAATGGGAAAATGAACTAAGAGAGACGACCGGACTCGGTGGGTTAATTCTCTTGTTTTGAAGCGAAACAACAAAGAAAGGGCGTGAAGATCCAACAAGAGAGAGAGAGAGAGTGTGTATAATGAGAGAACAAATGGGGTTTGAGTTTGAAAGAAAAGTCCAAAAATCACTTAAATCCAATTAAAGTCGATAGTCTCAAACAGTCCCATGCAGTTGAAGATTTTACTCTTTCCTTGGAAGAGTCTTAAGGTGATAATAAGAGTTAGAAAACAGTCAGAACATTTATTTTAAGTTTAAAAAAGCTTTCAATTGAGATGCTAGACGGAGCAATGATCTGGTAAGACACACCTGTAGGCAGCTCTCGGCAATTCCAATATAAAACTTAGTTTTCAACAAACAAATGATTCTATCGTCATTTAATCTATCAAGGTTTCATTTCCGAAGTGTTTTGGAAAACACTTTGAAGTGGGAACTTGAGAAAATATATATATGAGCATAAAATATATTTTCCAGGTAATCCTTTTGATACATCTTAGTCAACACAGGAGATGAAAGATTTGATCTTTTCTTTTTTTAAATTGATTCTATGTTGTCTTGTAATGTATGCAACACGTAAACCCTTGTTCAAGAGAGGCTGGAATAAGAATTTTAAAAAAACAGACAAAAAAAATACAATATACCCCCTCTGTAATAGACCGGGTATTAAAAACCCAGTGCACCACCTCTTTCCATTTGTTTATCTGTATAAACGTACTCACGGCCGGCTCGGCTAGCAGTGTTCAATGAACAGCTTAATTTGTGGATGCATTTTCTATGCCCAGAGTAATCTAAAGAGGGATGCAGAAAGGTTGGATACATTCATCACAAACACGGAGGCTTTAACATAAGTGAAAAATTACAGGAATCCCAATGACCTTCCAACCAATCAGGCCTGGTAATTACACTCATTCATTACGATAGGGAGGGGGGGACGGGGAGAGAGAGATGGAAGAATACAGAGATGACCCTTCAGGACAACAAAAATGTTTATAGATGGGAACAAAGAGGAACATGCTAATGGCTTTGCTATCTGGCTGGATAGGCCCAGTGAGACAATGCAGAGGAATTATTCCCCATCATAAGCCTTTAACTGTAACCTCTATGGAAGAGTTTTTTTAAATGAGAATTACTCTGAATGCTGTTATTCAACAGAAATGTTAAATACCTTGTTGCATGTATATTTCTAAAAATATTTGGAAATGTAGTAATAACACTAGTAGTTGTTCAGCATTTTAAAGTACCCACATCTCTATATGAGCATTATTACCAGTCAGACCATAAAGATGCCACTCATTCTAATTCTTGTATTTTGTTTTAAATGCAAATGACATGACTAGGTTCACTTTTGGATTCATTCAAATACCTTACGGTTTCTCTTAGATCTTTGGCTCTATGTATATTTGATTCATATTAATTCATGTCATGAAAAATGTTCCATACATAACCATAACCCTCAACCCTCAACCCAACCCTTACCCATAACCCTTAGAAAAATGCCCATATCATTTCATTAACGCCCAATTTTATGTTGTCCTATTGCTTGGTTTGTCTGATCAAACAACTCTATCACAACTATTACAATTACTTTTTCATTTTTTCTATTTGTTTAAAAAATAATGAATCAATTATCAAAATAGTTGCTCTCATGTGTCTATTGATCGACTTATCCATTAATAAATTGTTTCAGCTCCAGTGAAGCGTGACATCACCAATAGTAATCCAGTGTCTCGCAATACAACATTGGTCTGGCGATTAAACATGGGGCTCTGTCTGATTGGTTCTAGTAAAAAAAAACTGGTAACATAGTCTATGGGGATACAGTTAAGGCAGAGTGACACTTTATCCAGTATCTAGTTTCTGTTACCTGCTATACAGACTAGTGTGTCATCAGCGGACAATGTCAATTTAGTATCCACTATAATTACATTTGATGTGTTGCATGTTTTTATTATGTCGTGATCATGTGTGTTGCCTAGCACACAATTCCACGTTAACTCTATGTGTATGCAACACTACATTATTTTTCCCTCATATTATTTTGCTTGGCTAATAGCTAAAGCAGCCCATCGGTATACGCCGGTATACGCTTTATTTCCCATGCACTAACAACATTGAGATCCCTGGACGACTTTAAATGGAATCACTATCACGCATAAACAGCAATACGCTCCGGCACTGAACTTTTCCATCCGTTCCATGTTCACCAGACGATTGTATCCGACTGCTTTCCTCTGATTATGCAGATGATATTGCTTTTTTTTTTTTTTTTTTTTTTTTTCTTTGTCGATATATGTTTAGGTGTCGTTTGCGGTGGATGATGTTCTCATTGCTTCAGTTTACCGCGGCCCGTAATAAGATCACCTGTGGTATGAATACATTTTCCCTGCTCGGCTCGAGTATTTGGATTTGCAGGGTAAATGAGTTTCTCTCAGCCTCGAAAAAGGGGAGAGACAGAAAGACAGAAAGACAGAGAGGGAGAGAGAGAGAGAGAGAGGGGGGGTGAGGGGGAGAGAGAGAGAGAGAGAGAGAGAGAGAGAGGGAGGGAGGGAGAGAGAGAGAGAGAGGGAGAGGGAGAGAGAGAGAGAGGGAGAGGGGGAGAGAGGGAGAGGCAGGGAGAGGGAGGGAGAGAGAGAGAGAAAGAGAGAGAACACATCAAGCACGTTCTTAGATTCACTTTAGAGCTTGACATCTCGGTGCTCGGTCAGTAAATGGCTTTTCTACAGCAGGAGGTGGTAAAAGGGGTGTGTGTGTGTGTGTGTGTCTATGTGTGTGTGTGTGTGTGTGTGTGTGTGTGTGTGTGTGTGTGCGCTTACATCAACACCTCTGGCTATCTCTGTGCGAGTGTCTATGCTGTGCTTTTCTCATGTTTGCGTGTGTCTTTTGCAAGTGTGTTTTGAGTCACTGTGTGTGTGTGTGTGTGTGTGTGTGTGTGTGTGTGTGTGTGTGTGTGTGTGTGTGTGTGTGTGTGTGTGTGTGTCATGGAAAGGCCAGATTTTTACAGCCACATCTACATCCAAAGGGCCATCTTTGTATTCCACCTTGCTATCCAAAGAAAGAGGCCTCAGCTGTCATTATTCCCCTGTCCATCCGCGGAGAAGTTATAGTTGGCTAAAAACCCATCAGGTGGGCAGGACAACGGATAATTGAGGTGATGATCGGAGCTGTTCAAAGACAATTGATAGTGATGGAGACAGGGGAGGGGGGAGAGGGGGGGGGGGCTCTCTAGGGGCTATGGGTGGGCCAGACCAGAATGTGGAATAACATATAGTATAAATAGATACTGCTGCTTTTGAAGATGAAAGAAAATTATGTTTTTTCATTATTTTTTTATGCATTGTTTGGTTGTGCTTTGCTATATTTTAGTTGTATTTTTAGTTGTCTATTTTCTTGCCTAATTATTAGGCTTTGTATGTGTCCAATCTAAATGTATTGCTTAGACATGCATATGTCATCTTGGTGCAACACACTGAAAAATGAATAAAGCGAAAAAAAAATTTAGGTCCAGTTTTTTTATTATTACTATAAATTAATCAAAAATATATTCCACATTCTACCAAATAAAAGCCTTTTACATGATGTATTCACGTAGAAGAAAAGAAAAGTTACAGTTTTTTATTTGACAACAGCAGTGCAATATGTCCTGAGTGACTGGCTCCACCTTAAGAAAGACCACCTGGGGCTTTATGAATAGCCCCAAATCCCCTTCGCCTGAGCCTGCCTCAATCACACGGCAACATATTGAACTAGCAAGAAAAAAAAAACGCCTTGACATGAACATCATATTTCCACCGGGCTCCAATCCCAGTGACAAGTTGCCAAACTTCCAAATCTCCCAGAAAACCCCAGTTAAGGCAAAGCAAGTTGTAAAGGCGTTTCTCATAAGCCCAGGGACAAGAGGCCTGGAACAAATGGACGTTATTACTTTCCTTTCCATTTCCAAATAGCCCCCTACTGTCGGCGCTGAAATAGGGCTGGCAAAAAAAATGTCTGTATATCTCACATCCATACCTGACACATCCACACCTCTGGATTTTTCTATTACCCACTGGCTCCATTTTTTTCTCTCTTGTGTGTGTGTGTGTGTGTGTGTGTGTGTGTGTGTGTGTGTGTGCATGCTTCTCTTTTCTTCCATTTTTCTTTTTCCCACACGCAAATGTTATCACCTAAATGTCATCAATTGTGTACATATAAAAGCCTAGCCCATAACATTTGGCTGACGGAGTGGCTTCAGGAACATGTATCTTCAGAAAGTCCTTGGATGTCTTTGCTGTGAAACTTTTTTGGATTCTGGCAGCAAAGCCATCAGAAAGCGTGCCACTGTTATACCTGACTGGAATGCAGGTGTTGTGTTTCTACAAAATCGATGTGGGGGTGCGATTTGAGTCCAAGTGCGCAATATCAATAACTCCATCACACACACACAGTGACACCCAAACCAAAAAAAGTCACACACACACACACACACACACAACACACACACACACACACACACACACACACACACACACACACACACACACACACACACACACACACACACACACACACACACCTTTCTTTACAGAGGCATTGTATCAATAGCTCTCTCATTCGTACGATGACACCCACACGCTGTCACACACGTGCTTGTCACACGCAGGCACTGTATCGATAACTCAATATTCCAGGTGTCAGTCTTTGTGTGGTGTGCCATGCCCTCTCTTGAGTGGCTGTGTGTGTGTGTGTGTGTGTGTGTGTGTGTGTGTGTGTGTGTGTGTGTGTGTGTGTGTGTGTGTGTGTGTGTGTGTGTGTGTGTGTGTGTGTGTGTGTGTGTGTGTGTGTGTCTGGGAGCCGGGCTGGTTGGCAGCAGAGGACAGGGAGGGACGGTCTCTGACAAGGCCGTCACACCTTTCAATACCTCCGCTCCGCCTGTCATTAGCTTGTACGTCTGTGTGTGTGTGTGTGTGTGTGTGTGTGTGTGTGTGAACTCCTGGTTTGAGCGGGCACCGTCAGCAACTCTCTCACACACACATACACACACACACACACACACACACACACACACACACACACACACACACACACACACACACACACACAAACGCCCCGTCTTCTCAATATTCTGCAGACTTCACCTTAAAGCTTGGCTGATCTCTGAGGGCGACCCACTTGTGACTCTCCCTCTCTACCTCCACCAGAGCTCCTGTGTATTGACCCGGAGCTGTCACCCAGGCCGGGACCCCCTGACCCCCCTCTGCGGCAGGGGGCAGGGGGGGGTGGGTAGGGGGGGATCCATTGGCCGAGGCCGTAGGGTTCAAATGATTTTCCTCCGCCCCACTGCCGGCCCGTTGTCCCCAGTGAGCTGATTGCTAATGACAACATTAGAAAAGGCCATAATGGAGTTTCCACAAACAGTGTGCGGGCCATAGATTTGCAAAGCTAAGTATCTGCTAGAAGTTACAAAAAGGGTAAATGGGTGATCGTTTTGTGTGTGTGTTTGCTCATTCTGTACAGTTAAAGGTGGAGAAGGTATCGAATCTGGAAAAAAAATGTTTTGTCAAAATTTGTGAATATTTGTGTGTGTGTGTGTGTGTGTGTGTGTGTGTGTGTGTGTGGGTGTGTGTGTGTGTGTGTGTTGAAAAGAAATCAGGTGTTAATAAACGGGCGTGTAAACAAACGGTAAACAAAGAAGGGGGTGCACTGTATAGCTGGCAATATGCCTGTTTACAGAGCCTAGGCTGTGAATTAACACTGGATTTTTTTTTCCAGCGCGCACACAGCACGTAAACAGTACTCGAGAATTGCTGACTCCACCTTTAGCGTACATCACCCCCCGCCCCCCACCCCCCCTCAAAAAAAATGCTTAAAGTAATACATGCGCTTTTATCAAACACTATTCAGAATCTGTAGCACTGAAAGGGTCAATAAGATTTACACAGAAGAGGAAAACAAATTTGTTTTTGAAACTTACGTTCTCACACGAGGGAATTGGGCAGAGGTTGAAAGAAGAGCCTGTCTGATAATAATAAAACAGTCCCCACAGTCTTTTATCTTGCACCTCTTGGATTAATGCTAATGTAACTTTCACTCGCGGCGGGCGCAACCAATAACATGCTGCCAAATATCCTAAAAGGATCCCCAGAGCAAGCAAGCCCTCCTGATAGTCCTCCATTACAGGCCTTATAATAGCCCAGCTGAGATATATGTATTTATGTGGCAGGAAACAACATTAGAGTGAATTGCCATAACAACTTTATAAATCAGGCAGGAAACAGGGGTGGCAGGTATGGGGAGAGAGTGAGGGAGGAGAGAGGCTGTGCCAAGGTGACGGTGTATAGCGCTGATGATGCGCTATCTGAGCTGGCATCCATCAACACAGGGTAGCGATACAGTATGTCGTCAAGCAAATGGGTTAAACCCTACAGTAAACTCTGGGGCGCCATATTGAGTGTAACACCTCTCCCCAAAAACACAGGCCTTTTCTATGTTTTAACACAATAGGAGGAACTTTTAGATGTTTATGAAACGTAACAGCAATTTGAATGTGTGACTTTCATGTAAGTAGATATCTTTTAATGTTTTGTTACGCAATTTTATGTCCATATATTGGTGATATTGTATTTGTACTCAACTTTACTTTAAAGAGACTATGAGGAACTTTTAAATCTTTATGAAACAGTCTAATTTTTCCTCTGATGATCATGAATGACCTGTAACAGCAAACGAGACCATCAGCGACAAAACAATGATATTTCTATATAGTGATTATCAATACCTTTGCTCGTATGTTTCTTGAACTGTATTAAATCAATGTTGACTTGATCAATGTTGCTTCACCATCATCATATTATCATTATTAATCTGACAAAATCACACATAAATATACATTACCTCATCGCAATGCATCCATCCTGCCGTCTCTCTTTCACTCGCTTCCTGAACAAATGCCCGTGTCTCCGACACACACTTGGGCAATGGTGTTGTAAAAACACTGCCGCCTTTGACCAAAGGTGGCACTAGAATAACCAAAAACTAAAATCTCCTCATAGCTACTTTAAACATACATTAAAAAGCAGCTAACAGCATCAATGTATGTTGAACCTGTAGGAACCTGCTTCCCCCATCCATCCAGTGAAACGGTGGAGATCTGGCCATTAATCAAAAGTTACAAACAGACTTTGCGGTGTCATAACTCTTGCGATGGGCTCCGCCGTTGATTGATTCCTATACACACATACTGTCTGATTACCATAATGTGTTCTTGTGGCGAAAATTCTGGCGGCAGGTTGGGCGACTGGGTGGGGGTTGTGTGTGTGTGTGTGTGTGTGTGGGGGGGGGGGGGTGTATAAGGCAGGGTGCTGTTGGTAAGAGGGTCTAGGGAAAGGGGGGTTGGGGGTGGGGGCTGTTTGGAAGGGGAGCGGGGGAAGTAAATAACAAATGGCCCAGACCCCACCTCATCGGGAGTGATTTCAATCCAATGTTCCATCATAGCTAGTGGAGGGAGATGCGAGTGTTTGGTGGTTTGGGCTATCAATTACAGATATGTGTAGGCAGGCAGGCAGGCAGGCAGGCAGGCAGACACTATCATTTCGCTGATTGTCACCAGTCCACCGCGGTGACATCAGCAAGTGATTCATCAGTCTATTTCCTGTGACAACCCGGGGAAAGAAAGATGACACTCTATGGAGAGCCCCGTGGAATTATGGGGGATTCTGGAATAGAAGGCAGAGTAGAGGGCTCTTTAACATGCTCGGGGGGGCAAACACATTCTAATGCAGACATTTAACCTCTTTCTCCGCTGCCAACGATTGCTCTTGACTATAGACTTGGGTCCGTTCATTCATTTTCAGTTCTGTTGTTGATGAAACTATCTATTGGCACTATGTGTTCATCAATGTCTAAAAGAGGGCATCAGTGTGGCAAAGGAAACACTGAAAAGTTGCCTTTTACAAGTAGTTCTAAAAAAATACTCCATTTTAACAGATGGGGTATTATTATCATCACTGTGATAAACAGTAGGAATGATTAGTAATGTTGTAGAATTTAAATTATGTTGCAATTACGGAAAGAAATTGTGCATGATAAGCATTTTTAACAAACACTAAAACAATGTTTAAGTTAACAGAAGTGTACTGTGTAATCAGTGTATTTATTGTTCATTAAGTCAAGATAATTAGGCTGTGATAGTTCCTGAATAACTCAGAAGGGACATTTAAATGAACAAATTAAGGAACATAAGTGTTTATTTACTTAATTCTATCCCATTGTATATGCTTAACAAGCAGACATAATGTAATTACTTGCATCTGATCATCTGCTTTTATTTTCCCTTAATTATGTACGTACACTATCTCCATGTCATTTTACTTCCAGCCATTATAGTACACAGTTGGCAAAAAAAAAATATATATATAGTATACTGTATATAAGTTTACACTTTTCAGATGATTTACCTGAAATATCAGCAAAGAGGGCTGCAACCAATGGGTTCACCTTCCAACTATTTTTTTTTCAGAGAATCTACCGTCTCTAAAATGTCAAACGCAAATTGTGAGGATGCGCATCGCCATTCATCAGAGCCGTAGTTATCACCTTCAAATAACTTGTTTTGTCCAACATCAGAATCAGAATCAGAATCTTTTATTGTCATAGTGCAGTGTACAACAAAATTGTGGCAGCATCCCAGTTGACACACAAACACAAAATATAAAAATTGTGAAAAAAAATAGTGCAGGGCATAATGTCAACAGCTGACAGATATTCAGCTCACATGACATAGAAAAGCTTTTGATTTTGTTCTAGTTTGCCGTCAACCAACTCATCAATGACATAGACTATTGGTACATCTCCATATGAAGTCATTATGTGAAATAATAACTAAAGAATATACAAATAATATTGCACGTTGTCTGTCCGACTTGACGTTTATCTGTCTATTCTAGCCCTTCACAGCTCCATAGATACAAAAGGGAATGGGAGGTAAAAGTCCTGTGCATTGCCCTGTCTCACTGGCGGGTCATCCTTCCTCCCAGATTCATACCAAGCCGGCAGTAAGCACAGATGATACCAGCAGGCCAAACTTTATTCCTCCCCGCTGCAATTGCGTCTGTGAGCGGTGACTCTATCAATCTGCCGCCGGTCGGGAAGATTGCCTAATCCGGTAGCCAAGGGACTCTTATCATCAGTCTGCCTCTCTTCATTGTATGTGTGTTTGTGTGTGTGTGTGTGTGTGTGTGTGTGTGTGTGTGTGTGTGTGTTTACTTGCAAGTGTACTTTTGTGTGTGTGTGTGTGTGTGTGTGTGTGTGTGTGTGTGTGTGTGTGTGTGTGTGTGAGAGTGTGTGCGTGCGTGCGTGCATGTGTACTTTTGTGTTTGTGTGAGTGCGTGCGTGCGTGCGTGCATGTGTACGTTTGTGTTTGTGTGTGTGTGTGTGTGTGTGTGTGTGTGTGTGCATGTATTTATGTGTGGGTGGGTGTGTGCACGTGTGTGTGACCAGCCCAGCCCTAGAGCCTTATTGGTAGCAAACCCATATATGTACTGCTCCTCTGCCTTTAACACTGTCGCCCTCATTTGTAAACACACGGTCATCCATCAGCCTCCGACCCTCCACTTATCCAAACAGATGAAGAAGGTGTGTGTTCTTATAATTTGCTCTCATCTCCGAGAGAGACGGAATAATAATAATCTCTCCCTGATGTACAGTTGGCCCCCTCCTCTTTTCTTCCCCTCCTTTCATTCTCTCCCTTTCTCTCTCAACACTCTCTCTTTCCCGTTTGTGGATAGTGTATTAATTTAGCGGCCTAATTTGACAAGCCCTACCGCGACGTAATGGATTAAAAGGCAACACCGCCATCCGTCTGCCTTGGCGCACAAATAAAGCACGCAGTATAAATATTGTAATTCGTAGCGGTGATGAGAATCCTGGTGCCACCTCTCGCCTGCGTGATAATAATCTTAACATGCTGATGTCGTGCAGATTGGAAAAAATCTGGGGTGTGGAGTGTATATGGGTGTTTTTGCATTCATGCTTGTGCTGCAAATAATAATGTAAAGGGATGTACTTACACCAGTTATGTAAAACGGTGCAAATGCTCGTTGTTTCTATGGTCTTGTAGCTTATATCATTTTTGCAGGGCATTAATGAACAGACTAGAAATATTAAAGTATGCATTACCAATATATGTAATTCTGAATGTTGCTTGACAAAGAAACAAAGCCATGTAAAAAAATAATGAAAGTTTACGTTAAGCCTATTTTCTGACGAATCAACCATGAGTTCCAAATCGCATACTCTATCTTTTTACTATTCTACATGGTTGTAATACGGCATGCAAAGTAAAGCATGCAGTATGCCGCAATTGGAACATACTTGCACTCAACACTTACCCAACATATGTATGTACACACAATTGCCCCATCAACTTATTATAAAAAAAGATATATATTTTCTCACAAAGTTCATCTTTTGCACTGATTATTCAGACAGGAGAGTTTGACATCCATAAAGCCATAGAAATGCTCTAATAGTGCATCACTGAACATTTAAGAAAGAAAGTGGGCCATATACTGTACCTAGGGCGCCCGAAATAACTCAACTCTTTCCTCACAATAATAATGACCTGCCATTGGAAACATGTCAAGGTACTAAAAGTTAGTAGTAGTCTGTTTTCTAGAACATTTAAGTTAATACAAATAGACCACTTTGTCACGGCCAGCCATGTTTTTCACTTTCACTATAAACACACCTTATCATTATTTTCATGTTGTCCTGTTGTGTGTGTGTGTGTGTGTGTGTGTGTGTGTGTGTGTGTGTGTGTGTGTGTGTGTGTGTGTGTGTGTGTGTGTGTGTGTGTGTGTGTGTGTGTGTGCGTGCGTGTGTGTGCGTGCGTGTGTGTGTGTGTGTGTGTGTGTGTGTGTGTGTGGGGGCAAAAAATCCTCCTCATCCTCACTGCACACCTTCCTCAGTAGCAGCAGGTGTCTTGACTTTAAACAACTCTTCTTCCTAAGCCGCTCAGGCCGTCAGCCGTTTAGTCACGCTGTCCCAAGGAGCTTTATACCCCTCTCTGTCCCTGATAAGAGCATGGGCCCATTGTCCCACCGGCTTTGTCTGCTGTAGTAACATGGCTGACACGCTGAGATAGTCATCTGTAACAACTTTATGAATGGTATGGTATGGTATGACACGTGGCAAGCTGCAAGGGAAAAAAGATCAGCAAGGCAGTTATGAGTCGAGATGTTGTTGCCATCTGTTTAGGTTTCCTAGAGATTTAGGCACTGACGTCTTTACTAGATAATATTTTCAAGTGAACTTGCAGATAGTGCTCAAAAACAAGTTATTATGAAGGTGGACGGAGCCAATAACAATGTAAGTTGTAGGTATGGGTATCATTTTGTTAAAGTTGTACAGTATGCATTAGGACAAATAGGCAATATGGCGTCTGAAGATTATGTAGTTATTTTGTGTGTTTGTTTGTTAATATCATTGAATATGGAATGAATCAAATCAGAGGGCAATTAACCATCAATTTCTGTTCATGCAATATCATTCATGGTATCTTTCTGGTATAAATACTTGATAACTTAGTTCATATCTCGTATTTTGGCTTTTCCTATCAGTAAACAAAATCAAGTTGACGGAATTTGTGGAATTTAGTTCTTCGTTACATCTATTGAATTTAAATTATTGTCTAATTTGCTGCACTTTAGCCACTCATACCAGCCTTAATCCCCTCAACAGCAGCATCATGGTCCATTATTGTATTCAGGAGTGGAACCTCTTGAATAAGCGTTCCTTACAAAGACAGAGCCTCTCCCAAAACCGATGCTTTGTGAATAGCAAACATCCCCGACGGAGCCTCCATTTGCAATGTAGATGTGTGTGTGTGTGTGTGTGTGTGTGTGTGTGTGTGTGTGTGTGTGTGTGTGTGTGTGTGTGTGTGTGTGTTTGTGTGTAGTGTGTAGTGTGTGTTCTCGCTCTCTATTGAATTGTTTTCTTAATCGTTTCCTTTGTGCCAACAAGTAAAGAAAACAGATTGTGTCTGAAGAGCATTGGAAGTGCCAATGACCCGCGGTCACCGTTGCAACATGAGGATGTGCCGAGAGCAGCAGATATAAGAGCCAGCACGGGTCAAACCGCTCCGTCCCGGCCCCTGATTGCAAGCGCCAACATTTTCTTAAAGGAAAGACAAGTTTCAGATTCTGTGTAGTTCTCTTGCATTTTTAATAGGTGGGGGACTTTTAGAATTGTTCACTAATATTCCCAGAAACGGGCTATCTGGAAGGTTTTGACACCACTGCCCCCATCACATATTTTTCTCTATATGAATGCCTAAAAGTAGCCTAAATAGGGTAAAAGTTTTGACTTGTAGATATCATCATGACACTTTGCCAGTTGATTACTTGCATTAAAACAATGATTTGTTTAACACATGTATTCAGAAATGTTTGAATAAATATGCAAATGTAGCAATGTCTATTTTTGGCTATATCTTTCTTGAGAATATTGCCGTTAAAGATGGTTGTATAGGAAAGATATACAGACGCAAACAGACAAGGATTAGTAAATTAAACATCTAACTGTACATTCTGGACCTTGAAGAAAATGTGTTATGGAAAATATACACAATATAGACTGTTTGAAAAAACTAACTAAACTATACACTAACTAAACTAAACTAAAATGTTTTTTGCCTGCAGTGTATGAGCTTAATTTGTCTCCTATCAGGTCATATCTTGTTCCATAATACTATTATCGAGGATCCATCCTGTGATTACAAGCAGTAGCCAATATTTAATCCAACCAATAAACATACCAAGCACTGTGTAGCAATGATTTAAAAGGGCTCAAACATGGCCTGATTCCACAGAAACCTAATTGCCTTTTCAAACCTCCGTGGCACGTTTCTATTTATTAATCGGAAAAGTGCTTCGAAAAATCTCGGGGATAATGAAAAAAATCTCTTTTATAAATATGTATGCAGAGAAGTCACAACATAATAGGAAAAGCCTGGTGAAAAACAGGAGGCAGGCAGGCAGCAATGCAGCAAGGCGGAAGGCTGAAGGATGAGGCGCACAGGCCCTGCAGAAAACGAATGTTCCCCCAGCAGAAATTGGTTTAATTAATAGGACATTTTACATAATGATTACAGTGTAATTGCACCGACTAGCAGAGTGTCATTAAATATATCCTTGCTCCTTTACAACACCCTCCGGCTAAAAATAATGAGTTACATTGGAAATCACTATGCAACAGGTTCATAAATAACATTTAAGCCCATACAAGGCAAGTACTTATAAATAATAAATATTTGCCTTTTGTAATTGAAGAAAAAATGACTGCCTCTTTTTTCCCCCTACCCCACCCACTGCTTTGTCCTGTTGTAAGCCCTACAAAGGAGATTTTTTTTCCGCCATTTTTCCCCCCCCTCTTCTTGTAAGAGCTGAATAATTTATTTGCCGGCTAATAGTCAACACTGTCAACACGCGGTGGTTAAAATATACCTGTGTCCGGATAAATGCAGCAGCGGGCTCACCGAGCGATTATTCCCTGGCTCCCAGATATTTTGTTGGATGCAGTCCCTGTATACACTGCAGTAAATCACCCACTTCCAATTACCTTCCGCCATAAAACAAGGGCTCGTATTCAAATCAGGCCCCCAAAGAGAGAGACAGAGACGGGGGGGACAACTGAACCCATGCCTGGGGGCGCCCACTGGATGGGTGTGTGTCTGTGAAGGTGTGCGTGTGTGCGTGTCTAGGTGTGTAGGGGTGTGTGTGTGTGTGTGTGTGTGTGTGTGTGTGCGTGTCTAGGTGTGTAGGGGTGTGTGTGTGCGTGTGTGTCTGTGTGTGTAGGCGTGTAGTTGTGTGTGTGTGTGTGTGTGCATGTGTGTGTGTTTGTGTGTGTGTGTGCGCGTGTGTGTGTGTGTGTGTGTGTCTGTGTGTGTGTGTGTAGGTGTGTAGTTGTGTGTGTGTGTGTGTGTGTGTGTGTGTGTGTGTGTGTGTGTGTGTACGTGTCTAGGTGTGTGTGTGTGTGTGTGTGTGGAAAGGGGGGGGAATGTGTTTCTTCATATAATGCTTATTCCATTTTTACTGCAAAGTGGCACTGCTCCTCCATCCCTGCAATAGCGATTTTTAATGCCGTCTGGGGTTTTCATTGGCTGAAAAAGTTGGCCCCTGATATATTTTCATTAGTATTTCTTCAACCAAAGTTTCTCTTGAACGTGGTCCAAAGCTGGGATGAAGGAGTTACATAAGCCCCCAGACCAAGTGCCATGATTGTAGAATTACCAAATCGCTGGTAATTGTCCCTGGGGGGATTGTTGTGCTGTAAGTGGATCTATCAATCACTTTTATGTATTGGAGCTCGGAGGGCGGATATCGGAGCGAGGCCCCACGTTTAGAAATCCTTGCTAGTACATGATGTTGTTTGATTATCTTTCATCTTCAAAAAGTCAACCTTTCAGGGATTAAGAAAGATGAAAAATTGCTTAGAAATATTGTGGTGTTGCACTTAAGTCTTAATGTCTGTATGAGTTTTGAGGAGTAACAGAACATATAGGGCAAATACTTTGTAGACATCGTTGCATAGGATTGTGGGGTTTTGATCATGTGGATGAAATGTGTATTGTTGTGTTAACCTAAATATTGGACAATAATGTATAGTTGTACAATGTGTCCATGTTAGCTCAAACAGTTGTTAATAAAGAGATGTGAATGTTACAGTATAGAACTACATTTAGAACTACATATCTCAGTTACCATGTATTTGCTTGTTTTTGACAATGTGGAAGTATTAATGTAATGTAATGTTGGATGTCTTGTTTTCTTGTATCTCCTGTGTGGACCCCAGGAAGAACAGTTGTTACTAAATGGTAAATGGACTCCACTTATGTAGCACATTTACCTGGTTTTTCACAGACTCAAAGCGCTTTACATTGTTTCGTACACATTCACCCAATCACACACACATTCATACACCGATAGCAGCAGCTAGCACGCAGGGTGCAAGCTAACTATCAGGAGCAATTCGGGGTTCAATGTCTTGCCCAGGGACACTTCGACATGTGGCAGGTAGGCGGGGGATCGAACCTCCGACCCTGCACACCAGAGGCGAACTCCCTACCCACTTCACCACTGCCGCCCCACTATGGTAATAACTATGTGGATCCAAACTTACATTATATTACACTTTTAAACTTGAAGTGATATATAATCTTCAGACAGCGAGTAGTTTGTTATTATTCTATTTGTATGATCTCAATGACGTCTAGGGGATTTCTGCTCATATCTCTCCATCAGCTTATCAGTGGAGCTGAAGGATTAGTGATGTGATTCCAATGTGTTGTCTCTAGTCTGGACCTTCTACACATTGTTCTGTGTGTGTGTGTGTGTGTGTGTGTGTGTGTGTGTGTGTGTGTGTGTGTGTGTGTGTGTGTGTGTGTGTGTGTGTGTGTGTGTGTGTGTGTGTGTGTGTGTGTGAGTTATGTATTCATGAAGATGCACAGATTAAAGTCTGTTCACATCATCGCATGAGGGGAATCACCGTAAGCTATTTACATTGGGTTTGCAGTTCAAGGTTTAGTTTCAGGGTTAAGGTTGGAAGTGTGACTTAAGTCTACGACGTCAAGAAGCAGGTGGTGATTTGGTAACAAAGTGGTGGAGGAACTACTGTATTTAGATCTGTTAATGTAGCAAAGCTAAAAATAACACAACGTGAAAGTATGCCACTGCAATGGCTTCTGAATTGCGAATGTTGCAAATAATGAAAGTATAAGTGATATGTACTATGTGTGTGTGTGTGTGTGCGTGTGTGTGTGTGTGTGTGTGTGTGTGTGCGTGTGTGCGTGCGTGCGGGCGAATGTGTGCTTGTGTGTGTGCGTGTAAGCGGGTGTGTGTACCTTGCGCGTGTACTGTATGTACATAAAATACCTCAAATCCATGTCACTCCCTTTCACACACCTTCAATGACCTCCTTTTAGTCGTCTCATTATCAGCTATCCGTCTCATTGTTTTGGCTTCTCTCCTCCACATCCCTCTATCCCTCTTGTCCCCATGGAGCTACTGTAGCACACAGAGGCACAGAGACACAGAGGGTCTGATAGATGTCTGCCCAACCCAGGTATCGTCAATGCAACATGCAGATTCCACCACGAAACACGATTCACTTTTGATCAGCACCTCTTGTTCGGCGTTGGATAAAAAACATTCAGGATGCTCCTCTCCTTGCTGCTCGGCTCTCCTGCCTCTTGAGTGTATTAAACATTCCGCTAACACACACACACACACACACACACACACACACACACCCCATACCTATATTCAGGCGGCATGCAGACACACCATCAATGGATTACATTTATGCAGAATGCATCAATAACCGGAAAAACTAAGAGGCCTTGTCAGGCGCGGGGAGTTGTCACAGGCGCGCTGCTACAGCAAACGATTCTCTCTCCGCGCTGAGCTCATCTGAGCTGCAATCAGCCCGTAATCTGAGGATACATCAAGAGGCCTTCAGTGACATGGAGATTTCCTGCTCCTCCGCTCTCATTGTCGGAGGCAGTAATCACATGGTGGGGGCGCTCAACCTCACCGAAAAATGTATAAATAATTTTCATTCAAACGTATTAACAGTCAAAATACCGGAATCCATCATGGCGGCAGCGCGCGGGTGTGAGCTCCTTAAAGAACTAAGAAGAAGAAGAAGAAGAAGAAGCAATCAGGGCCCTCTCTGCGTGTGTTCTTTGTCTTTGGCAGCTGAGAGACAGGGCGCAGATTACTTGTGCGCGCGGCTGTTTTGCATAATGGCCTACCCCCTTGGTGCTTTTAAACTTCCTCCTGCCGATCCATTACGTTTTACCAAGCCCACGGTTTTTTCCCCTGCTGCTGCCTGCCTGTCTTTAATATCATGCTTCCCTGGAAAAAGATCTGGACGAGGGTTTTTTAAAGACCTTTTTATTAAGGCGGGCATCGCAGGGCCCTCCATCCATCTTCCCCCCTAACCGGCAGACACGTTTATGTTCCATGGACGGGTTATGTACCGCCATCTTAAAGAGCGAAAACTTGCCCTTTTTACCTCATTGGCAGAAAAAGGAAGAAGATTTTGTTCTCGAGTTGGTAGTTTTCAAGGTTACCAGGTTCAGACATAAACTGAGCAGGGGTCGGACTAAAAAATGTCTATTAAAGGTGGAGTCAGTGATTCTGGAGAATGCTTGTTATCAATATGATTTTTTTGTCAAAATCAGTGATTATCTCCTCACGATCCGCTACCTGTCCGTACTGTGTGTGTGTGGTGAAAAAAAATCTGGTGTTAATACACAGCCTAGGCTCTGTAAACTGGTATGTAAATAAAGTGGCCCATTGTAGCTAGCAACATACCATTTATAACAGAGCCCAGCCTGTGTATTAACACTGGATTTTTTCTTCAGCTCACACAAAAGGAGATATTCACTGATTTTGACAAAAAATATTCTCCAGTGTTGCTGAATACACCTTTAAAGGGTTTGTCGTGTGCCATCAAGCTGCATCAAGCCATCCTTCAACACATTTTTTAGATGCAAAACAACACTGGATTTGAATGGAGCCAACTTGTGCAGCCATGGATGGTGTCATCATGTGCTCCACACATTTATGCACAAAGAGATGTAAAATGGCATAATCCAGGCATAACACCATCTCATTACAAGCACAGCTAAATCTCCAATCTTTCTTTTTTTTTTTCATGCCAGAGGAGAAAGAGGATGTTAGCGCAATTCACAGGAGGTGAAAATTAAGGCAGTTTTGAAGCCTCCGGGAGCCAGCCAGCCGAGCTTGACAGGACATGGGGCTGCAGTTTTTATGTCACGTCGTTTATCTGCAGTTTATATTTTCTATGACCGCATTGTCTGTTTCAAGAACCTTTGGAAAATACACAGTCTGTAAAAAAAAAAAAAACTGACACCTTTTCTCTCTGCAGTGTACCTCACAAATGCTAATGTTTTTGTAACAGTGGCGGGCATCCTAATGATCCACAAACACTTTTTTTTGTAAGAAATGTCTTTCTAATAACGATTTCAATGTCTTTCGCAAGGAGCAGATCTAGGGTCAGTGAAGGTGGAAGGTGTGTAGCAATGAAATATTCTTAAAAAACGCTGTTAAACTATTGAGGGATGCCCCCAATAGTCGACTATAAAGTACACTGAGGCAAGGCAAACACCCATGGATCACAACCCTTCTCATTACAACAGTATAAGAGAGGATCAGTATACTTTTCCATTTCTCGCCATCGGCTTTTAAAAGCTAAAAGCAAAACTTTGATGTAAAGTTCCATAATAAAAGAATAATAATGGCTCTCTGTGTGCTTACTGATTAATGGCTTGGATCCTAATACAGTGTCGGTATACGCAGACGGAGAACAGAAAAGATATTCTTTACTGGCTGGAATTAATCTGGAAAAATAGACATCTGTTATCGTTTAAACAAAATATATGATACTTACACAATGACCTTTGATATGAGTTTTGAAATGATGTAAAATTAAGTAAAATATTTGAAGCAAAAGCAGCGACCAAATGTGTAAAATACAAGATCCTTTAAAATGGACTTGAGTTAACAAAAGTGATCACCTCAGAAAATGTTCAGTTCATGTTCCTACTATGCTTGGTACTAGATTAAGTACACACATATCGTAGTAAGTGAGGTATATTCAATCCTCAACTCCATTGCAAATCAATTGCAATCAAAGGCGATTATTGTTTGTTATTGTCAAGATTCTTTTTAAATGGACATAAGCTACCAAAAGTGATCACCTCAGACAACTTGAAGTTTGTGTAGCTACATTGTATTTGTACAATCTTCAACCTTGTGTGCTCTTATCCATAAACTATATATAAAAAAGACATTTAAAAGACCATTATCTTGTAGAAGTGGGTCATACCATCATGTTGTGCTATTGTTTATTACATTGCAGATCAGAATGGCAAAGTTTAACATGCTTATCCCAACCATTGTTCCCTGCCCCTCACTTCCCCTCTTATCTCCTCTCCTTCCCCTCTCTCTGGCCCTCCACACTCTGAGGGCAACCAGGAATTATAGCTCAGTGAAGTGCAGTGGCAAAATCCCCCAGAGATTCATAGACAGTCGCCATGATAAAGTCCAATCGGGGAGAATCGCTACTTGTGCAATAACAGCCACGGGAGGGTCACAATAAAGTTTAGTTTAATGACAAGAACAAATAACTTTAACATTTGGCCAGAGCACTGAACCCCTTCGCGGGAGAGGATCGCATCTGATATATCAGCAGCGGCCAACTGCCCGTGACTGCTGGGGCCGATTGTGCCTGACCACTCGGGCACTACTGATGCATGTAGGGCTCTGGTGGCAGCTGTCCATTTTATAGACTTATTCCGTTTCCAAATGCTGGACACTGGCGGAGGTGTGTCGGGATGGCTAGGTTATTGTTACTGCACAGCTGACATCTTCCCAGGCTACTGACTGTATATTGCAATCTGGCCTTGTTGGGACTATACTGAAGTTTGAGCCACTGAACAGCTAAACAGCAAACAGTGAGTGTGTATGGGTGATATGAAGGCTATACTGCTGCAGAGCTTGGACAGAGGCCTGAGTGAGGACAGGGCCACTAAGCCACTAATTGCCACAAACGACACAGAGCAAACGAGGAATTATAAGAGGCCAGCTGTTGGTCGGTTTACTCGTGGTGCTATACTGCAGAATAACATCAGAATTATGCATTTCAATATTTTGTATTAAATGGAGCTACGACTTAAGGACATTGGTAAATTGTTTGGGAAACACATTTCAGAATTCCCATTATAATTTCCTTAAGTCAATCTTGACGTTTTCAAATGTTAAAACAAAAATCTGCAAATCTTAACATGTAAATATGTAAAAGTGTTTTGTAATGCTTTAAATGCTTGAAGCAATTTACTAATTTTCAAAATATTTGCTAATTATTTTTCTGTACCTTGACTAATAAAATTTTTTCAGTTATGATATCACATAAGTTATTAATTAAGAAGCAAGTGCACTCTTCCATCACAGCTGATCACAGCCATCAGATGAAGACACAACATTTCTATTGGCAGATGCTTTAAAAAATAGTCCCAAGCTGTTCTGTCTCCCGTCAACATGTTAACAACATGAGCGTTTTGCACGGTGCACTGATGGGAAAAATCCATGGATCATAACAATATTCAATTTGCAGCCACAGCACCCACTGACAGGCTACTTAGGCCCCGGTGAGTAATGAGAGCTGATGGCCCCGAGGTGGTGTGTGTAGCGTGGCTCTGCCGGGCAGCTGCTGGCCTGTGGGCTGGATCAGGGAGTCTTCAGGCTGGCGGCCATATTGTAAAAACCAGCAGGAGAGGAACGCCATGGGGAGATGGTTAATGGAAGATAGATTTTCTCACACCTAAAGTGATGGGCTTAGATGCGCTTAACGTGTGTTTAATTAATTTCATTGACATAAATATGATTAATATTGGTGTGGAGAGAAAAAAAGCAGCTTTAAGTGACTCCATCATCTTTCGGTATAGGCTTTTGACTGATCTCATCTTAAAGCTACAGTGCGTAACTTTTTCATATTGATGTTGACACAACGTAGATTAAGCCTATGGGCTCCACAAAACTCTCATAGTGTTTCTCAGTATGGCAGCGTGTACAAACTGGTGTCGCCCCCCTCGACACTGGTGCAGGAGCTCAGAAAAGTCCACAGAAGCACCCAAGAAATGTTTCAGTTGTTGATTCTCCTACAAAGAAAAAACCTGGACATACAGCAGAAGGTATAAAATCCATGCGCGATCACCGAAGGCTTACCTCTTGAAGAAGCCCGATCGTTGTAATTACTCACAATTCCTCATGGGGGCGGCAAAAGCTACGCACTATAGCTTTGATGTTAAGTCTCTCTATCTACACACAAACCCATCCTCAAATCCCTCCCGTTGGTTAGGCCTATATCTGTTGCCACGTTTCCAGCTTACACGGCCCTGAAAAGATCCATCCAGCACAGCAGCTATTGTTGAACGCAGGGCCTCATATGCAGATCCGTTTGAAGGGGCCATTATCCAAATAGAATGTGTGGTGACAAAGTGAAGACTAGGCCAGTGACAAATGATCAACCCAGATAATGGGCTGTAAGACACACTTACCATGCTAACAACACGGCTCGCAGAAACGTACGCACCCCCCCGTAGCAAGCACACAATGTGCTATCAATCTATCATCGTTGATCCGTGTCATCAGTGCCCTTAGACGGCCCTGTGCGGACATCAACATAACAATGCTACATGCAAGGGAGGGGGGGGGCGCGCATTAGTACACGATAGATTATTATCATAGAAAATGTGTAGCGCAAATCTCTCATGGAGCATTATAGCCCGGTGTGGAGAATAGCAAACAAACAGATGTATGTCGTGTTCTCTCAAAGGAGGCAACTTGGCTGTGTGTGTGTGTGTGTGTGTGTGTGTGTGTGTGTGTGTGTGTGTGTGTGTGTGTGTGTGTGTGTGTGTGTGTGTGTGTGTGTGTGTGTGTGTGTGTGTGTGTGTGTGTGTGGCTTTTGCAGGTGAAATGTTGTGCTAATTCTGTACAGGTTGGGCTAATGTCGAGCCCTCGGGGTGCCGTTCTGTTGGCAAGCTGATTGGTGATTAGAGATATAATTAAGAGCAGCTTTGACACAGGCACTGTCCTCCACCTCCTCAACATCCTTTGTCAACCCCCCTTTATACACACACACACACACACACTCTTACTAAAGCCCCCCCAGGCTCACTTCCCATCACCGTTTATGGTGCTTCCTCCATTATTCGACAACAAAAGGGGGTCCTCACCGCACCAAGCCCCAGCCAGCTGTGCGCCTGCCTGCCTGCCTTGGCGGGGAACACACATCCAGCTCCCTCCATCCAGCAACAATAAAAAGAAACTTGAGTTTAAACAAAAAAAGTTACACCATATTTGCTCAGACTAACTATGATGAAAAGGCAATGAAGACAAGGGGCTCCTCGTGTAGGTATCAATATAAATATTACTGGAAGGTCAATTAATATGTAAATTAACTCCTCCATTTAATTAGCTATTTAACTATTTTCCGAGGCATGGACATATTAAATCATGCTTAAAGACCCCTCTAACTAGCCTCCTGACAATAGTGCCAGGGAGTCGTGGGCTCATAAACTACCGGCTTGACCTATAAAGAGCCCCGAGTCTGCTAATTCCATCTCAGCCTAATTTTATGACTTGCATAAAATAACCATAGTGCAGCTTTGTAGCTGTAAAGAGGATATGGGTAATAAAACGAGAGAGCCGGGGAAAGCGTCAGAAAATCTCCTCTTCACTAGTGTCCTCATTTATTATTCTATTATTCTTTGCAGGGTGCCGGGCTCATGTGAAAGACAAATGACCTTATTATATTAAATAATTTGTGAGGATATTAACCGTTAATCACACATAAACAGCATTTAAAAGGTATTGATTTTTCCCCGGCGCTTCTCAACAGCTTGTTAAATTTACGTCCAATAACATGATAATAGATAATCAGGTGAATGATACTCGTTTGGTGTAGGGGACAAAGGAAAGGTAATGGCCACCGCTGACCCTGACTCGAACATATCGCTCCGTCTGCACTTGTTCATGACCTTCTACAAGGTGTTTGACATTGGGCACATCTCAGTACGAGTCTGCAGTGTTTGATAGGAACATATATTATGTCCAAAATGTATTTCTGGTTGTAGCTTGGGACTTTAAGCCTGGGCGTGTACAAAACTTGCCTAACATGCAAAACTAAAGCAGAGGGTGAGTTGTAATACCCATACTTCCCTGATATTTAGTATGGTAGAAAGATATTTAGGATGTACTAATTCAAATTCAGCATGCTGAAAAAATATCCGGTCGCCCAATACATCAGGTCTAGATTTTTAATGTTGAAATCAGAAGCTTTTTTTGGCGACCGACAATACACTGCTCAATGTGGAAATGTACGTCACATCCACGGGGCGTCAGTGATGATGAAATAAATAAGTAAAAGAATATCCCATACTGTGTGTAATGTATATTGACTACAATTATAAGCGGAATTTATGAGCCAACTTAAATTTTTGATAATTGATAAAAAAAAACAAGACATTCGAAGGGGCCTCATTTCTCTTTAGACATCCGTCAGGGGCATTTTCATGGATCAAATTGTTAAGAAAAATTTGCAATAAAAACAACAGCTGCAGCCCTAAATGAGTTCTTGTTGCATATTTCAGCACTTCATTAGAAGTTCTTCATTTTTTTAATTAATTTTACCGGTTTATTTGAACAATATAAAGGGGCAAGGCGTATTGGTAGACACATGGTTGAGTTGGAACATAGTATCACAAAATACTGCATGTAACAAGTCCCAGTCATCCTAGCCACAGTGATGACCCAAATAGCTTTTTAAGAGCCAACAAACTTTGGGTTGAAAAGTTGCTAACGGTTTCTTTGTTTCTGAAAGCGTCCAACACTTCATCAGAGGCATCACCTCATGTTTGGCACCACTGACAGCTGTGTTCTGATCTCCATGATTACTTTTTGATGCAGCTTTTCTCCCCTCCTCTTTGCGTGTGTGTGTGTGTGTGTGTGTGTGTGTGTGTGTGTGTGTGTGTGTGTCTTATTGCTTGTGTGCACGTATGTGTATGACAGACAGAGAAAAACAAGTAGTGTGTGTGTGTGTGTGTGTGTGTGTGTGTGTGTGTGTGTGTGTGTGTGTGTGTGTGTGTGTGTGTGTGTGTGTGTGTGTATGTGTATGTGTGTGTGTGTGTGCATGTGTATGTGCATGTGTGTGTGTGTGTGTCTGTGCTTGTGTGTGATTTCTATGTGTGTCTCCAGACCGCCCGCAGATACCATTTAGGTTTGAAAAGTCCTCCAAGTTGCTGTTGGGGAAGCGGACTCGCCACAATAATAAATTTCCGGGCAGGTAGCGGCGGATAGAGAGTGGCATGCAAATCTGTCTTGGTGTCCCTCTGGGGCCCAAGTGCTGGAGACTGCGGGGAGAAAATGAAGCCGTGAGTTGCCGCTCCCAAACACTGTATGTCTCTCTCTCTCTCTCTCTCTCTCTCTCTCTCTCTCTCTCTCTCTCTCTCTCTCCCCCTCCTATATGGACCCAAAGTTAATTTCATCCAAAGGGGAGCCAAATAGGGTGTCGACTGGAGTGGTCTCACTTTTTTCTACAGCCCCATTGTAAGACACACACCATGGTCTAGCTTGTTCCAGAGATGGATATGTGAGAGGATATACTCACACTACCTACCTGACACTGGTCCTCTTGATTCATTATGACAGGCCAATCTTTTATTAGCCTGGCTTTTCATATTCAACCCCCCTATCAAGGTACAAAAAGAAAAAAAAAAGTGAAAAAGCTGAATTTTCGCAGCAGATTTATTATGCGACGACACCCCCCACCATGCAGAGGCATTGTAATTATTATCCTCATGTTTTTGACAGATCTGGTTAGCCGGGCTTTTTTATTTGATATCCGTGTTAACTTGAAGCACCTACATTGACAGATATAACCACACACAAAGTCATAATTCTCTGCGAACCATTATTTTAAAAAAGAGACACACTTTGCTAAGGACTACTTTCTTAGTTTGCTGACGGAAAAAAGAGATAGCATCAAAAAAGCACACACACACACCGTTTTACTATTACTCACAGATTTCAGAAGCAGTAAATGAATAGAGAAAGGGCTTAGACGGTAGAGTGATTCAATTACTGTGTGGCAGTGCAGGGCCCCGGTTTTATAGCGCCGCTGTCTCTAGCTCTGTGAACACATCCTACAGTTAAATGAACATGATAGGCGATGGTCATCTCCCCCTGTTGTTACAAGGTAGCAGTTAGGCTGTACCGCAGTAATGATCTGAACAATAGGCCCGGGGATTTCTCAAGACTATTTATGAGGCATAAAACAATATTTTTTAATTTGGTCAAAGATTTTCATTGTTTTTGAAATAATGTATGAGCACATAGCCTATACCACTTCATTAAAACTTCAAAAAAAAATCTAATTTGTTTTCCAATCCTATAAGTTTACTACCGTACTAGATATATTTAGAATTAAGAGCCGCAAAGTCAGGCAAAAATGTAATCAGCAACTATTTTGATAGGCTAATTGATTATCATTTAAGTTTTTTTTTAAGATAAAATGCCAACATTGCCTTGTCCCATATTTTCAGTGTTGTATTGTGTGAATGCAAATGTGAATAGCTTAACGTTTTGGACTGTTGGATGCTTGGGCGCTGCAATGGGTATTTTTTCCGAAATGTTTTATGTGTAGATTGACCAATACACCTTTTAAAGGAGAGAGAGAATAACATGTGGGTTAATTGATGAGGATAATACTCTTTAGTTGCAGCCATAGTACCAATATATAAGAATATATGGTAACACATTTGTGTTTGTATTATAACTATATGAGAATTGCTATTTTTCTAGTGTCATTTTTATATTTTACCTTGTTTATTGTGTTCTACTACTTCAAATTATTGCAGAAATAGTGTTGTATATCACTCAATAGAAGGTTACGAAGCATCATTTAGCATCATTTTCTCACCTGATTGTTTTCCTATAATCAAATCAGTCACTGCTATAATACCATAATACATTCATGATCAGTAGTGTCCAAACATTTCTTCCAATACATCTTGATTTGGCTGTCTATCCACTTCACCTACATTGTCAGATATGTCCATTCACAAAACCTGACCAGTCTGCTGTCTTTCAACTCACTATACATCTACGAATCAGCTTTGAGCCTCATCCCAGTCTTTCAAAAGCAATGCGTTTGTAAAATAAGCCCGGGCCTCAGTATGACAGGCAGCCGGCTATAGCCTAGATTCAGGCCTCGCAGTGTGCTTGATTCTTCAGGCTTGTCTGCTATGGAAGTCGCTGGATGGATGTGCTCTGGTGTTGGGCAAGGAGGGAGTAAACTGTATTGATCCTCCTGATCAAGTCTCATTTTATTTTCGTAAGCGGACGGCATTTCCCTTTGTGTTTGGGTGGCTTTTTGATGGCCCTCGACAGGCCGCGCTGAGAGCTGTCGGAGGCTATTTGACAGGGGCCGGACAAGCGTGTTTGTGCGTGTGTGTGTGTGTGTGTGTGTGTGTGTGTGTGTGTGTGTGTGTGTGTGTGTGTGTCTGTCTGTGTGTGTGTGCCTGCGTGCGTGTGTGTATGCGTACGTGTGTGCGTGCGTGCGTGCGTGCGTGTGTGTGTGTGTGTGTGTGTGTGGGAGAGAGGCAATAGGAGGAGTAAGGTAAAGCTGTTCAGCCCAGTGTGCCGGCACAATCTGCTGGTGACAATCGCCTCTCTCTCTCTCTCTTCTCTCTCTCTCTCTCTCTCTCGCTCTCTCTCTCTCTCTCTCTCTCTCTCTCTCTCTCTCTCTCTCTCCTCCCTGGAATCAATTCCCTCTGTTTACAGACCATTTCACAGCCCTTTACCTGTAACATCACTTGTGTCAGTCCCATTAATACCCCCAGATATATAATGGTTGAATTAGCATAATGGCTAAAGCGAAGAAGAAAAGCCCTGGACTGTGAAGGCACATAGCAAATGTCAACATGTTCTCTTCACTATAAGCCAATTAGAGGCTATTAACAGGCCCCCGCGCGGCTGTAAACATCATCAAAGTTAAAGACAATTCTAAACAGCATCCCGCCAACCCCCTTTCTTCACCGTTAGTAATAGACGGGCCATGGAAACTGAAATGTTAGTAAACAGTCGAGCGGCTATAGGCTTCTGCTGCTTCATTTTAAGTCTGCCGGTGTATTCAGCCTTTACAGCTAAACTGCTGCGGCTGTATTAACCCAGTGAGTCTACCTGGGCCTATATGGTAGTGTTGTCCTGTGGTAATGGATCTTCAACATCTGGCGTACAGGGTTAGTTTAGGGTTAACTGCTTATAAAAAGAAAAATGGTTCTCCAATAGTAAAAATCAATATATGATATTAGAGTTGGGTGTCTCAATAAGCGTTTACAAAAATTCAGATTGAAAATAATTTGTTTATAGATATTATAAAACTTAGTTGAAAAAAACAGCTTTTTTTACTGTTTAGACTGTTTGTCAGGACTGTGTGGGCGTGGTATCCATGGCAACAGTAATTCTTTTTATTGAACGCTTGGACAGAGAACTGCCAGGATTGGTTCAAAATTCTTATTGTGTCATAAGAACCAGAGCAAAAGCCCGCCTTATCTAAACCGAATTTCTGTTAAGTTTATCAAACTTAAATGCCAAATATCTTTCATTTGGATTGAGAAATATGCCTATAACTCTTTTCAGATGCTTTGCTACCATGCCACTAACTCCCCAAAAGACATACAGTAGTTAGAAAGATTGTGTGGATTTGGGTTTATAGGGGCTTTAAGTTAATACAAAAATGTGCAACCCTTGTAATGAGTCAACAGTTAATGGTTTTCACAATGTTTTTTGGGAGAAGCAACGTTAATTATACTTAGGTGTATGATGGCAAAAACACCACTTCCAAGGATTTTTGAGATAAAACTAATATTTTTTCGTATTAAAATCATAGCACAGAGAGTGATAAAGACAAAGAGGTAGGCCGGCATTCGCAGATCACTGATCCCAACATGTGTCGTGCATGCTTGGCAACCTTTAACGAGTTCAAATGCACAATTTAGAGTTGGCCTATTAACTTCCTTTCAATTAACATGGTTGAAAACGATTTACACAATTGCACATGAGTCGTTAGCCAGCTGGTATTCTTGCCTATGCTAGCAAATTAGCGATGAGATAATGAGAACAGTTTTAAGATAAACACCAGAAAGATATTATGTTGCATGACAAAAAAAAATGCATCGAACTGCAGTTATGTGACATACTGTGTTAAAGGTGGAGTCAGCGTTTCTGGAGAATATATGATTGTTGTCAAAATCACTTTTTGTCAAAAATCTGTGAATATCTCATCATGATCCGCTACCTGTCTGTACTGTGTGTGTGCTGAAAATAAATCCAGTGCTAATACACAGCCATAGGCTCTGTAAACCGGTATGAAAACAAATGGGGCCCGCCGTAGTTAGCAACATGCCCGTTTACAGAGCCTAGGCTGTGTATTAACGCTGGATTCTTTTTCAGTGTGCACACAGTACGGACAGGTAACGGATCGTGAGGAGATATTCACTGATTTTAACAAAAAGTAATTACGACAACAAATGTCTTCCAGAATCACTGACTCCACCTTTAAGGAAATTTGAGTGAAATAAGATGTATTTTTTACATATACACTTTCACTATATCTTGTGTGTGTTGAGCATTTAGCCCTTAGCCATTGTATGGAAAAAAAAACCTGAAAAACAATAGTGCTAGTGTTAAATAAAGGCCTTGAAAGTATTGTCACAAAACTGCAGAGGCAAGCAAGGCCATGAGTCAACTGCTCAGCCCCACACATCATCCCATACGGCCTTCCAGAACAGTTAGCAGTGAACGGGACAGATTAAAGTTCTCCTGCGCTAAAAAGCTCTCTAGATGTCAACAGTGTGTGTGAGTTTATTGACATTACACACAGGGCCTTTCAGGTTCACTTTAATGTACAGTAGGTGTTATGTTTTGTGAATGTTGCTATGAGTCTGTAGGTGTTAGTTGGATGTACAGTAGCTTGTCTCCTTTCATGTCATATTGTGAGTCTTTGTGATTTTTCTTAACTGTATTGTTAAATTGCCGATATACCCTGTAGATGTTTTCGGACATTATTGTCGTATTGAAATCCCAATTTTGAATCGTTTGTGTGTATCAGGAAGATATGAAACCTGTGGCTTTAAAGATGCAATGTACAGTCATACACACTCCATACTGCTAAATTATGAGAACATTTGGAATTATAACATAACTACACTGTTAAATCTAATGCGAAACCATACAATTCTATCAGCAACAGTTCTTTTATTTAGCTGAATGAAAAATAGTAGTCTCTTCTCTTCACTTATAAATTGCATTACATCGACTACATCCATACATTCTCTCAAAAATCTAGGCTGAAATGGTATAAAATAAATAGCCAGTGTTTGCAGTGCACTCTAGTCTCTAACAGAAGCCCTTTCCCCATGTTGACTTATAACCAATCGGTCACTGGCCCTTCTGGCAGGTCACCCACCAACCAACCAACCATCCACCCAGCCTTTCCCTCACGTCTGCATCAAGAATCAGGATGCAACCCCACTGTCTGCTGCCCTGTCCCTGGGTCTTCTCAGCTCTGCTCCGTGGCCGTACAGCCATGATAAGTCACCCAGTCGGCCTATATTGATCGGGGGGTCCTCCAGGCTTATACAAAGCCAAGGGAAGGAGGTGACTGATTGTGTTTTACAGAGAACATTATCACTCCACTCAAAGCAGGAGGGGCCCGCCCGCCCGCCCGCCCGGCCGACACAATCTCTCGCTATAGCCCAAGAAATGGAGACGACCACCGCGGAGCCCGGGAGTATATGACTTGACTCACTGAAGCGCTCAGTCCAATTTGAAAGCCAAATTGTGGGGCTTAGAACAAAAGGAGAAGAGGGGGGAAAAAGAGAAATGGTTACAGTTTGTCTGGTGATTTTTCTCTCCCTTTTAAAGCTCAGAAACCGACCGACCAGTCCATACATATAATACTGTCCGTTCTGTTTGCTGCATTTTCTATAAATTCATAAAAAGAAGCTGAAACAAATTGCCTTCTGGTGGACGTGCTCTGAATGCTCTCACTGTGAAATCCCCACTACTGCCATGACATCAAGGTTTTGTCTAATATTTGGTTCTTATATTGGATACAGGTGGATATAAGATAGGCCTTAATGACTGTGTCAAAGTATCGGCTATGCAGAGAAGAATTTGTACTAATAGATCTTGAGATTTGGCATGGTTTCAATCTTGGAATCTTACCAATCAATTAAAGGTAGAGTCAGCGATTCTGGAGAATGTTTATTGTCACAATTTTTTTTTGTCAAAATTAGTGATTATCTCCTCACTATCTGCTACCGGTTTGGTATTGTGTGTAGGCCTACTGAAAATAATCTTGTATTACACAGCCTAGGCTCTGTAAATGGGCATGTTGCTAGCTATGGTGGGCCCACTTTGTTTACATACCCTTTTTTTTACATACCAGTTTATAGAGCCCAGACTGCAGCATTAAAAACACAAGATGTCAGCACACAAACAGTACAGGAAATGGATCATGAGGAATTGATCACCCATTTTGTCAATAAGCATTCCCCGGAATTTCTGACCCCACCTTTAATTCCTGAACGTCATAATGGCAGACCGAAGATCATTTAAACTGATAATAATTTAACAAAAAAAAATCTTGAAAATGTTGGTGCTGTTATGTCTCAAACCTCCTCTCCACTATCTCAATGATTTCCCTCCCTAAATAAAGCCTACACTCTCCCAGAGTAATCAGTGTGGAGTATCAGGATCTAATGGACTCACACGCGCTCCCTTATCAGCCAGGTGCAATCTGAGAATCTGAGGCTGCCGCCGCCTAACAAGGAATTAGACATGTTTCCAGTCTGCTGCCAGCACTTTAATTGATTGATGCTAAAAGTTTTGAAAATAAAAAGCCTAGTGCGTCAGAGCGCCACCCCGATTTCCAGGCCCCCAATACTGGACCCCCCCCCCAACACACACACACACACACACACACACACACACACATGGGGAGAGATAAGGGCCGTCGATTAAAAGTGGCAGCTTGCATTTTCAGCATCAACCGGCCCTGTCATCTCGTCGGCCTCAGCCAAGATGCGCGTGTAGGTGTGAACATGTGTGTTAGTGTGTGTTTAGGTGTGAGCATGTGCGTGTGTGTGTGTGTGTGTGTGTGTGTGTGGCATGTTTGTCTGTATGTGTCATGCGTGTGTGTGTGTGTGTGTGTGTGTGTGTGTGTGTGTGTGTGAGTGTGTGTGTCATGCGTGTCTTGCCACTTCACATGGAGAGCAGCGGTTTCTGAAAGACACATGTACTCGAAATAAGGGAATCAATAGAACACTTAATGAACAATTAGGGGAACAGCTGTAGGCCTGTCAGACGCCCATCTGTACACAGAGAGAGAGAGAGAGAGAGTGAGGCCCTAGCAACAGCACTGAGGCTATCGCTTCAGGGCATGTGTAACCCCCCCCCCAGCCACACACACACACACACACACACACACACACACACACACACACACACACACACACACACACACTTTAACCTATCTACATCCATTTACACCCCTATAAGCTGTGGGAGAGCCAAGCCCAATTTAGCCAAGTAGACCTCCATCTCCTTCCATCCCTCACCTCTCATTAGCAGGAGAATCCACTAAATATATGGAAATGTCCCAGGACAATCCTTCAGGCTTGTGTGTCAGGGTAGAGGGAAGGGAAGGGAGGGGAAGGAGGGGGGCGGTATCGATAAATTTGACAATCCATGGCATTTAATTAAAATGGCTGCCGGAAGCTAGGCAGTTTGTTTTTCTGTGTGGGACCCAGCCCGGCGTTTATTGCCGCAAATGAATACATAAGTGTATTCATAAGCACCCCATGTACATTAAATCCACCTCAGTCTTTCAGATGGGTTAAGGGGTGGGTGATGGGGTGGGGTTGGTGGTTTGGGGGGGGCTTTCAACTTTCAACGTAACCCCCGGACAGACAAAATGAATATCTCCACCTCTCTTACCCCCCCCCCCCCCCACCCCAGTGATTTTGAACATATTCTTCTTGATGCATAAAGAGATATCCCTCTCCTCAACAGAAAGGTCCCTGACAAATGATCTTGGGTCCCACAGTCAGCTCCCCTTGATTTGCCTCGTCGTGTGACAGCGGCGACCTTATGTGCCAGTCAGGGGCGAAAAATAGTCAACAGTATAAACGTACAGTGACAAGAGGGTGTTGGATAGATGGCTTCAGCCTTCGTCGGTTGGTAGGGGTGGGGGGCGTCTTGACATTTTTACGTGTAGATCAGCAGGAGAATGACTGACAGCTATTATGGTTAACTAAGCACGGGGATAGAGAGGAGAGAGAGAGCTATCGGAGGACAGAGCAAAAAAGTCTTATAATTGACCTTGCATGGCCTCTTTCGTCTTTCTTTATTAAAACTTCATTTAAAGAAGAACAACCCCGGGTGGCTGAAGACTCTTTATCTCTCCCCCCCGCTCTTAGCAGCTCATAATGGATTACATAGGAATCCATTATGCATTTCCCCACACAGGGAAGAAGTAGCTATGGGCCCGAGAACCTGCTTAAAAATATATTTTTAGTACTGAAAATTAATGCGTTCACACAAAGCCACTGAATCATTTTAAATGTTCTTTTTTAGTATATTAGGTATATGTGTTGAGAAGACCTATATTTCAATGAGGCCATGTGAGGCCCAGCGGTGCGAGAGTAATGGGCGTGTTAATTTATTCATGATTTTAAAGCCGCGTCGTTATCCGTGTTTTTTTTCTTTGCGGTTGTTATTGTATTGTATGATAGTGCACGACACGTATGCATTGAAATATACTTTTGTTTGCTGTTGTGGAACAATTCTTTGACACATAAAAGGAGGAACTAGTCTGCGTGTGTGCTCCTATTAACACAGGGTACTCCTATCTTTGCACTCCATTGCGACTACCTTAACCCACATACACAGGCTAAATTTAGGTCGATATCCTTAAAGTTCTTGTGACGTAGTTATGACTACCAGGACCTAATCAGACAATTTAACACACTTATTTCAAGGAATGTATTTGTACCACCAAACCCCATTTCAAAACTGTGAGCCTAAACCATCGATTGAGCATCTTGTTTTTGGGAGCAGTTTACACTTAAAGGTGCTCCAAGGAACTTTCAGTTTTTTGTTAATTCTTGCACCCCCTTTGGACAAAAGCGGTAGTGTATTTACTAAGCCAGCTGTTGTTCCTGGGTGAGGGGACCCATGACAAAGGCATTAAGTAAACCTTTCTTTGCACTGATGGTCTTGTTTGCTGTTACATGTCATTTATTGATCATCAGAGCACTGGAAAAACCAGTATGATTTAATCTTGTAAGCTTGAAAATGATTTTAACAATAAACTCAATTTCAAAATTGTTGCAGATTCAACATCTGTTGATTAAAAGACCAATTGTTTCACTTGCAATGTGAAATCTTAGTATAGTGGCATGACATTATCCTGACATTTCTGCCTCTCTCTATCTCAAACACACACACACACACACATACACACACACACACACACACACACACACACACACACACACACACACACACACACTTACACACTCAGCAGACTGCAGCTTTAATATTTGCCTTGGACAATGGTGGTCCACTCATTGTCCACTCAAGAGTTTCAAAACACAGAATGATTATCGGGAGTGTGATTTTTTACAATTCTAATTTCTTGGGTATTAAAAGGTTAGATTGCGCCATTAGGTTGACTGTGAGCACAGGTGCTGATTAAGTTGATTCACTGAGGCAATTACAGCCAGATCCCCTTTAATTACTGTGGGTTTTATTGCAACTGCGTGATAATGGCGCACGGGGCCTGCAGGAGTTTGAGATGGAGATGGAGATGAGATTGCTAAGTATCTATCGCACAGCACACAAATCTACAGAATGGAGGGAATCTTTCTCTCCCTCTCTCTCACATTATCTCTCTCTTTCTCTCTCTCTCTCTCTCACACACACACACACACACACACACACAATGACATGTGCACACAAACAAATGAATAAAAAGTACAAAAAGAAAAGACTCACATAGCAAGTTTTCGATCTTTTGATTTATCTTTCAGTCACACATTCACACACACACACACACACACACACACACACACACACACACACACACACACACACACACACAGTGAGTGGCATTTGGCAGATGGGAATAATATCTGGGCAAAACTTTCAGGCCAGAGCATTGCAAAGACTGATGCTTGTTCCAATCCAAAAGTCAGGTAGAGCTAAGACTTATGGTGTATGCGTTGGTCTCTGTGTGTGTGTGTGTGTGTGTGTGTGTGTGTGTGTGTGTGTGTGTGTGTGTGTGTGTGTGTGTGTGTGTCTGTGTGTGTCTGTGTCTGTGTGTGTGGTGTATGTGTGTTTGATGATACGCACTCCTATATTCATAGCATGTCCTGCCACACACATTTACACACTAGAAGACGCGCTGACACCCTGCTAACCCCTCCACCCTCCCGTTCACACACACGCACGCACAGACACACACACACACACACACACACACACACACACACACACACACACACACACACACACTTGCCACCACCCTTCTCAACACACGGGCATGCGATGAGAAACAAGTCGACAGCTACACAGCAGGCAATATCCCCTGCCTTCAGCCCGGTGCGTGTTTGGGATGCATCTGGTTAGTAAAAGCTGACAGAGGGCCGGCCATGCCTCAGAGGACAGCAGAATGAGGAATTTTCGGCGTTCCTCCACATCACCCCCATCACACACACACACACACACACACACACACACACACACACACACACACTAGAACACACACACTGGCGCACACACGAACACAACCTGTGATGTGCTCCCTAAGATTCCCTGTCACCAGGAATGGAAATCGAAAGCGGCACACACATCCGTTATCTAAATGTTAACTCCAGTGGCCCTCTTGTTGTCACAGCCGGACGAAGGTTAGCCAACACAGGGGAGAGCAGCTTTGCTTTGGGCCTCTGCCATGGTGAACCCACATCACCGGGAAGAGAGAAAAATACTCTAGTGCAAAGTATACTACTAAGTCAAAAGCACATTTCTGTGAACCTCCTCTGATGTTATCTGCTTCATTCATACATGTGCATCTCAAACAATTGGAATATGATGGAAAAGTTCATTTTTTCTCCCATGAGACCTTCACATATTCAAGGTTTAATACAAATAAAGTTAACAAAGTGAAAAAGCAAATGTAAACTGCTCTGGTGGGATCCCATGCATTACAAGTATGTCCAAAGGTGTTATTTCTAAACCGTAATGATTAAAAAAAAGTCGGCCACAATAAAACTGATGTCAAGCAATCCTATGCAAACTCACATCAGCAATCAGATTGAAATAAAGGGCTGTCACTGCAAACTTTACACATTCTTAAAGCTGGGGTGGAGGGTGGCAGTTGGCATAGAGATTTGAATCCAAATACCTCAACCGCTCCACTTGTTCTCTTTGGTCCCTCCCCTATGGTCCCTCCCTGACACATTCTACACCAACAAAGTCGTGCCAAAGTGAATGGACGGTCCCAACAGCCAATAAGAACAGAGAATCGGAGCCTCACTCTGATTGGTCAAAGTGTCAGCTCATGTTAACTTTGACCAATCAGAAATGATATACCCCAGCTTTAAAATGAAATACAATACCATCATAATCATGAATCCATTAGAAGAGTCTATGAATGCAAAATGATTGCTTATTCCTAGGTGTCAATGGTTCAGCAAATGATCACCTTTTTTTTTTTTCTAAGATATTTTTTGGGGAATTTTTATGCTTTATTGACAGTGTAGAGACAGAGTTGAAATGGGGCAGAGAGGGGAGTGACATGCAGAGAACGACCGCGGGCTGGAATCGAACCCGGGTCCGCTGCTGGCCGAGGCCCATGGGGGGGACGCCCTACCAATTGAGCTAAGGGCGCCCCCTCTATTCTCCCTTTTGAGATATTTATTTGCAATTAGGTTTTCAAACATGTATACACTGGTGATCCTTAAAATAACACAACACGAGAAAAGTATTTTTATTTGAACTAAAACAACGTTCTCCATTTGGTTCCAGGGGTGAGAAAGTTGATCTAATGTGTCCCTGTAGGTCATGTTCACATGGTAACGGAACCCTTAAAGCTGCTGTCCCGTGTGGGACTGATTAATCACAGCATCACGACGTCTGTCTGGCTTCCACCCACAAGAGATGTGTGAGGCATGCGGTGTCTCAGCACTTCTGTGTGTGTGTGTGTGTGTGTGTGTGTGTGTGTGTGTGTGTGTGTGTGTGTGTGTGTGTGTGTGTGTGAGTTTCTAGAAGGACACAGACAGGGGTGCAGACAAGAAATGGACAGTTGCGTTGGTTGAGCAGACTTCTTGAGACTCCAGCCCGATGCAGCGCAGGCGGTTTATTTACGCTCCGACGGCTGTGTGTGTGTATGTTTGTGTGTGTGTGTGCGTGTGTGTGTGTGTGTGTGTGGGATCCTGGGTGCCGGATATATTTAGCCTGCCTCGAAGATATCACGCCGAGATGAGATTTCAAAGTGAGAGTACCTGTTTGAAGATGTATGGCATTCCACAAGGGTGGGCAAGCAAGCAAGGGGGCTACACGGGTACATAAATCTAGCGTCCCTTGCACCTGGTGTGAAGACAGGGGAGATACCGTGTGACACCTATAAGATTTAGACTGACTTACACACACAAGCTGTACATGTGTAAACTGGGCAACACACTCATCCATTTAAATATACACACTTTATACCCTATGAATGACACAGGCCGGACAGTTCACTTTTTTTTGCTTTTTGACAACCATACAGGTTCACAAACAGAGGTTCAAAGACACACAAAAACACACACACACACACACATAGCATGCATATTACATCTCCCACTGTGTATATCCCTATTTGGATACATCTAATTCTCTTGGATGTTCTCAGTCATCCATCATGGTCTGAAGAACCACAGGGTTACAGGGAATAGAACCGACACTTTGCTCTGTATCAAAATCAATAAAGATACACAATACAAATTGGATTATATTGTCATGGACTGAGAATAACTATAACCAAACATTGTGTGCATGATAGGCCTACTCCAAAAGCGTATGTGTAGCTTACATAGGCCTAGTAAGAGGTAGACATATATACAGTATATATTAATGTGTAAGCTGGTACCATTCATTTTGCAGTGATCTCCCATTTTTTGTAATATTTTGAGGATAACGTAAAATAACTCTATCCACGCAGCTGCTCTGAAATCACAGTTTTTGGTTTGATAATGAAGTCCCGAATGTCCTTGTCCCAGCAGAGGTTGTAGGAACAGTGGTCTAGACCTAATCTGAGGGTTTATATCTAATACAGGTGTGATGGTGTGATCTTGGGATATTAGGAGGCATTACTTGGTCTCCTTCCGTTTTGATCCCCCTGAGGGCGACATGCCACAAGACGGTGACTCCTGTGGATGACAACCAAAATAAAAACTTTACTGGGCGTCTCTGAGCCCTTTACGTTCCCACAGGCACACAGACACACACATAGTTACACACACACACACACCCACACACACATGTATGGCTATACTTGTGAGGGCATTTATTGACAAAATGCATTCTCTAGCCCCTTAACCTAACCTTTACCATCAACATGATTCATATCTGAATCTTGGAACCTGCATGGTGTTAACCCTCAAACAGCCCTTTAAAGGCCTGTGCAAAAGTGAGAACAGGCCAAAAATGTCCTCACTTTCCAAAAATGTCCCGACTTCTGAAGTCTAAAAACAAAATTGGTTCACGCAAAAATAGTTGTAAAAGGACACACACACACACACACACACACACACACACTCCCCATCCATCCATCTGTGGAACAGAGGAATGATTCTCACAGACCCTCTTTGTGAGGAATTTGCTCAGAGGCAGATTAGATTTTCAGGAATCTGCAATGTCAATGACACTTTGGGCAGCTGTGTTAAACATAGGGAGGGGGTTGATGGTGTAGCTATATGTATGTATACTGTATGTGATCTGTCTAGATGCGTGTGTGTGTGTGTGTGTGTGTGCAATCTGTCTATCAGTGGTTGTGTGTGTGTGTGTGTGTGTGTGTGTGTGTGTGTGTGTGTGTGTGATCGGCTCTCGCTTTGTAAAGCCAGCGCGCGCTTATTGCATTCCCCCTGGGCCCTCGTCTCATTAATCAAATATTCATGCATCTCCCTGTAAATACATGTTAGAACACAGTCGGCCCCTTTAGCTCTGTGTTGCCCCCCAGCACAAACGCTCTTTCATGTTTGTCAGACATCAGAAAAAATCCCCAAATGTCCCATACCCCCACCCTCCCCCCCCCTCTCCAATCCTGTCCATTCAACCACTGTTCCAATTCTGAAAAAAGTTGGTAGAATGTCACTGGTCTTTTCGCTATACTGCATTCCTGATATTCCCGCCTTGTCAACACAGCCGGTCGGCCTAAAAGCACAAAAAAAAAATATGGACGAACACATAGATCAATACAGCGGATCTAAATGACGCCATTATGTGTTTTGCCATTGCTTCTCCATGGCAGTAAAAGAGGGACAGACGAGGTTATTCTTCTATCTGTCGCTCCATCCATCCTAACCCTTGACCTGGCACAGAAAAGGGGGACAGTCCCATCCTTTAAAACGCAAGGCCCCATCATAATACAAGAATTTGTATTGTACGGGAAAACAGTCGGACATTGCTCAAACAGAGGGGGCAACACAGATTATCCATGGTAACGGAGCTTTGCACACACACACACACACACACACACACACACACACACACACACACACACACACACACACACACACACACACACACACACACACACACACACACACACACACACAGAGGATATTTTCTTTTCCTTCCGAAAGACGGAACACAATCGCGGCCAGTGTCAGCCGGGTCAGAGTTTTTTCCCGCTCGCTGGTTAATGGTCTGTAGAGATGGTTAGCACCGTACGATTAGTTTTAATCTGCTGCATTTGACTGGGGAGAGAGAGGAAAAAGGGGTATTGAATATATTTCAACACACCACTGAGATTTGTATCTTGCATTTTTTATTCATGATGTAGCCATTTCAAATATACAAATTGACCAAAAAGAAGCAACCCGGTTAAGAAAGTCACATAGGCTTATTTCGACTTTATTAAACTTTTATTTAGCCTTTTTACATAGCCTACGTTTTGAAAGTGTATTTATGGAAAATAACATGAAAGTGTTGTAATGCACAAAAAGCACCATAATTTTTAAGCATAAACAGATCATAGTATTGCTGTGGAGGGTTTATAATTTCTTCATGTGGTGTGGAGTGCTATTCCAAATAATTTTAACAAATACTTTACATTATCATTCCCTGAATCTGTTTTATGACTTGAACCATCCACTACATGTGTGTCATGTGAAAAATACTTATGAATCTGAAGAGTTAGGACGCAAAATAGTAATTTAACCGTGTTTTGTGAGATAGAGCACACAACATAGGCTACCTTCTACAAACACATTAAGGCAACAAAAATTAAATCGCATCATCACAATCAACACACACACACACACACACACACACACACACACACACACACACACACCAAATGTTATTGCTCAGAGAAAGACATGATCTCTGTCATAAAATACAAAACATTGTGAGTAGAATTATGAACAAATGTCCTTCAAAGTACTTGAACCCAAATCCTTCTGTTTTTGAGATGCTTCAGACGGTTGAGGTACTTATCTTGCTCCATGAAATGTGTTTGGCACAGAAATTAAGAAAAGTTACTTGGCCCCTATGAATTAAGGCTTTTTACAATACTCTTAATCTAAATACAGTAGGTGCTGCCCATTGAAAAAGAGCTTAAACTGGGCCAATGCTGGTGTGAGTCATACGGTAGCTACCACTGCTCTATGACACTGTTGTGCTTATAAGTGTTCTACTTCAAACATGATGTAACGTGCAACATCTGGTAAGTTGATAAATCTATCTCTTCACAAACAGGTGCAAAATTACAAGTGTTTTTCCTCCTCTCATACAAATATATTGGCACGCTCATTAGATCAAGCAGAGCACCAAAACAATGTTCCAATGTCTTCCTTACAAAATGTCCAGTAAACCGCACATTGCCAGACATCAAATACCAAACCAATCACAAAACTGTTTTGTTTTTTTGCAACAGCAAAAGTTTCCCCATGACGTATGAACTGAATTACTGTCATTTGTAATATTTTTAAAAAACAAGTCCAGTAACTCCAGAGTGTCACAACAGGCTGAGACACAGAGGGGCTTTTTGATATGAAACAGTTTTGATTCATCAATTCAAATTCCCTGTCAGAATAAAAAATAAGTATTTCAATAATCTTCAAGCGCGATTCAGAGCAGCACAAAGTCTCCCGCGGTGGTGACCGTCCTGTGCGGGTCTCGTATGAAGGGCCACTCTCTCTTCTCGGGGCTCAGGCTGGATGACAGGTCGTAATCTCTGCTGTGACCCGCCACCAGAGTGAATGCTGGGTATTTCTCTTTCGCTGACGGCTGCAGCACCTGGAACAACAACACACGGACATGTGTGTGTTTCAAAAGGGAGGAGAGCTAGTGTTGCACCACCACACACTGTAGATTTTAAAGAAATGATCTGACTTTTTTATGAACATACACACATAAAAACATTAAAAAAAAATATATATATATATCGATTTTTTGTATGAACATACTCATACAAAACACTGAAAAAAGTTATACAAAAATAAAAGATAAAATAAAATGAAAAACAAATATTTCAAAAATAATGGCAATCTTCTCGTCCTATATTTGTTGTGTCTTAGGTTGCCACTAGATCAATTACAGTATTGTTTTGGTTTTAATAGAATTGCCCTGAGTCTTCTAAGCCAGAAGCATGATAGGTTTAGAGAGGGCAGTCGTCCTTACAACATCCACTCAACATGGTGTGAGAAGCCAAAGTAGGAACTCAGAAGTGAGATTCATGGCTAAATGGTGCCATCTAGTGGTCAACTTTTTATCACACCAAAATCATCTTACACAATTTCAGGGCACAGAACAAGATAAATGTAACATTATGATGATACAAATAATTGTTGTAATGGTGACTTGACTTTAGAGTCCTGTGTTAAGGGTTGAGGCAGCAATTATGGAGAATGCTCGTTGTAAATATAAATATGTGAATATCTCCTCATAATCTACTAACTATACATATCGGAAAACTAATACAGTGTTAATACACAGTCTATGCTCTGTAAACTGGTATGTAAACAAAGGGTATGTAAACCCCAGGGGGCCCACCGTAGCTAACAACATGCCCCTTTACAGAACCTAGGATGTGTATAACACTTGTTTTTGTTTTAGTGCAGACACGGTACGGACGGGTAGCCGCCAATTGCGAGGAGATATTCCCAGATTTTGACAAAAAGTGATTTTGACAACAAGCATTCTCCAGTATCTCTGACTCCACCTTTAAAGCCGTGCTACTCCCCTGACCTTAGAAAGCTCTTTGCTGATCCTCTCGTAGTCTTGAGCGCTTCTGGAGTAGAAGCCGATGGTGCAGCTGGGGTCCATCTTACTGAAAGGCATCTTCTTGGGCGAGGGGCAATGATATGACTAGACAAAAAAACACACAAAAACACATCAGAAACTATTTTCTCCAAGCAAGTTGAAAGGGGGCCCAGATAATATACAACTACTGTGAGAGGGGCATAACACACACTCCATGGCAAGCATCAACGGGCGAATAAGATGTATTCTGCATCATTTTGATGAATGAAATCCTATTTATCTGCTGTCACACCATCCATAAATTTCCAACTCTGCGGGGTGCGTTGTCACATTGTATACCACCGCATGCAAAGGCATAAAACAAAGTTGCCACACAGCCACTGCCTCGTGCATGATTTTTTAATGTATGGTGGGGTCCTGAAATATTCAGATCTGAGCAGTATATACCTGATTCGGGGTTATTTGCCCGTATTTCTCTTAAGTGGCAGCTTCACACATCTGAGCCAGCAAATAAATCAGCGGATAAGGGGAGAGTGGGGTAATTGGGCCGAGGGGGCTGCTTTAAGATTCATACCCTTAAGTACTAACAGAAACTATTAAATTCACATTACTGTAGGGCTCCGGTTCGGCTCGTCTCTCTCCGTGTGTAATTTCACATTACCTGGAGAGGGAAATGGCTGCTGCTGACATCCACAAAAGCCTGACAGTAATGAGGGTCCATGTAAATCAAGCTGTCATCTGCAAGGACAAAACAAAAGACAAGTTATTCAAAAACATCCGATTATTACAAAAACCCAAACCCACGCTTCTCTCTCCAATTTCTATGCAGAGTAGCTCAAAGTCACCCGCTCCACTCGGGCCTACTACTACTACTACTACTAATGTTTGGGCTTGTGTGTGTGTGTGTGTGTGTGTGTGTGTGTGTGTGTGTGTGTGTGTGTATGTGTGTGTGTGTGTGTCAAATATGCCTCCCAGAAGGTTGTTGCCTTTTTAATATCCAGCGGGGTGGATTAAACTCTGCATAATCAGATGCGTTTGTACAAGCACATTCTTTTACACCCACCGAGAGAGAGACAGAGAGAGAGACAGAGAGAGAGAGAGAGAGAGAGAGCGAGAGAGAGAAAAAAGAGGTTGTCATTTAATTTTTGAGTGCGTGTGTGTGGGGGGGGGGGGGGGATTACTTTTACAAACACGCAATTATATTGGAGGCATTTGCATGTGATGAATGCCGCTCCGAGCCGCAGCTTGGCAGGGGAGAATGTATTGCTTGTCATTTAGACATCATCCACCACTGTATTTCAAAATTGGTAAAATGTAAATGCGTAAATATTGACTGCCAAGATGTACAACTGAAGGTTCCCGCTAGCTCCTGAAGGTGATGAAGAGTGGCTCACTTTGGGGGGGTGGGGGGGGGGGCTGGATAGGGGGGCTCCTGGTTTGAAATTTAATGCATGCCTCCTATGGAAATCAATTACGGGCCCCACACAAGTTGGGAGGTTTACTTGTGATGAATGGGCGAGGGCTTTTGATGGGTCAGAGGGAATGAAGTGAGCCCTGCATCTCTCCCACTCCTCTCCGTTTTCCTCACGCAAACACGAATACATTAACTTACTTTGTCTCCTCACATCAGAAGGGTATATTATGCAAAATAATCTAGCTATTCACACCAGACTCACTCTCTCTCTCTCTGTCTGTGTGTGTGTGTGTGTAGTGTGAGTATTTGTGTGTTTTGCATAGCGCCAAGTACACTAACCTTGAAATCCCACAAAGTAGCAGGCCTGTTTGGGCTTCCCTCCGATGATGCCTATGCAGTACTCCAAACTCAGTATGCTCTAAAGGGCAGGGAGACAGAGAAATCATCACACATCATCTTAATTAAACACTTACTTTATTTTATTGGCAATAGAATGTATTTTAAAAGGTCACATACTATGCTAATTTTAAGGTTGAAAATTGTGATTTGGGTTTCTACTAGAAACTGTTTCCATGGTGTAGTGTCCAACTTCTAATGAGGGGTTGTGGCTTCTCCCCTTATGACATCGTAAGAGGAATGCAATTTTTCACAAATACTTTGGGATTCTGTAGACCAACATTTATGTTGAAAAAACATGAAAAGGTGCATTTCTCCCCCACAGTGGTCACTTACTATTTACAATGAGATCATTATAACTTCTTTAGCCCCATGAGCGTACAGGTAAAACCTTGAGATCAAACACCAAAAGGTGAAATAATCGGACTTAAATAATACTAAAAAAAAACTAACCTTGATTGATTGATTGATTGATTGATTTCAGACATATCAAATACAAATGAAACATATCAAAAATACAAAACAAAATGAAAAACACACACAAAAAAAATAATTATGATCAAATTAATTCACAAAAAGCCATGCATGTCTCACCTTGGCAAAGTCAAAGTAGTCTGGGTTTGTCTTCTCCCCTCCGAGGCGCACGGGGATGAGGATGATGACTCCTCTGCTCTGGGCCAGAGGAGAGGAACACTCTGGCTGATCTGAGGTCTGCTCTGATGTCGCTGCCCGGTGGCTGTCCAGCACATCTCCACTGTACACTGTGAAGGATCAATAATACACAGGGGTCACACTGGGGTCAACTGTCTGTCTGCATGTATGTCTGGTCTATATGTCAATCCATCAGCGAGTCTGTCTGTTAATCATAGTGTCAGTACTGTCTTTTTGTAGTTTTTAAGTACAAAGCTGGTGTCTTTACAATGATGTTTTTGCCTATCAAACTCTAAGCTCTCTTTTTTTTTCAAAATTGTGTGAATATACAGAAATTCTATAAGCCAGTAAGAGTGTGTTACAGCCATAATACATGAAAAGCGAAAAACCTCATTTGTGTCAAATTATCTTTCCATCTTTAAATTGTATTTTTTTTTTGCTGGGAAAAATATGCTTCTTTATTTAGTTTGACCTTTAAGTGGGTTTTGTATTTCCAAATATTGTATGATTACTACTGTATTATATTACCCAGGATGCATTTTAATTCTGTTATGGCTGCAGCTAATGATCCTTTTCATTATGGAAGAAAAGAGTGTAAAACCGCCATCGCAATTTCTCAGAGGCAAAAGTAACATCTCCCGATTGCTTGTTTTGTCCGACCAACCTTACAAAACCCAGAGTAGATTCAATTCATAGTGATAGAAAACAGCAAATGCTTACATTTTAAGAAGCAGGGGAAAAAGTGCATGTGAAGCATTTCGCATTATAAATTACATCTACATACATGGTTGACCGAATATTTTTTTTTTTCTGACACTACATTCCATTATGTAGCCTACAAATTCCCTCCCATTTTCTCTCTCTGTGGCTCTAATATCAGACTCATAACACACCCAGACACTCACTCTCACTCAGGCTATCTTCTGCTCTGGCTATTGAGAAGAAAAATGGCTCGAACACCAAGTTATTGGGGTTTACGAGGAGGTTGGGAGTGTGGACGGTATAGATTTTTGTAGTGGATGTGTTTGTTGGGAAATAGACAGAGTGAGGATCCCGTCATGTAGGGTGGAGAGAGAGAGAGAGAAAGGGTCAGTTTGGGCGCTTTGCCCAGTGTTCTGTTTCTATCAACAGCAGGCTCATCTTTCATACCTGTGCAGTCCTGGGAGACATAAGCAGTTAAACCCGCCAGGCCAGGCTCCATCGACTCCTCTACAGCTTTCCTAAGAGAGAGACACAGAGAGAGAGAGAGAGAGTGAAGGGGGTTGGACACTTTTACATTCAGAGGTAATGCTATGGTAGCATCATGAAAATAATTTAAAAAAAAACAGTGATGTTAATGATGACTTAATAATAAGTTCACAAATGTCAGTAAATATGTAAGAACAATTTGATATACTGATCGGTTAATAATGTATTCATTATAATGTTTTGCTTGCTTCAATTGCCCCGATGTAAAATTAAATACTTTTTTTTTTTTTTTTTTTTTTACTTTTTAAAACTTACTAATTTAATTAAATTCCTGTTATATTTATATCTTTTGTTTGATGTTATTGTGTGGGTATTAAACCAAATCAAAATCAAAACCTACTTGAGTATGTGTGCCACCACAGCGGGTCCATACCAGTCCCCGGCCTGTTTTCCCATGGTCAGTCCCAGACGCACAAGCCTGTGTAGGCCCAGCTGAGCCGCGGGGCTGTCCCCAAACCACTGCACCAGAGAGCGGTGGTACATCTCCTTCATGTGGGCGTCTGCCTCCTCTGCAGACCCCAGGGACAGGGCTCGGTTTGGGGGTGGGGATCGGTGATTGGAGGGCCCGGGGGAACTTTGTAGAGAAGCTTCCACTGAGGCCACCAGACGCTTGGCTGCGGTGGCTGTCCATGTCTCTGTGTCTAAAGGCTGGAGATCAAGGGCCTCAGACCAGGTCCAGTCTGGGGGGAAGAAATCATGGAATGGATAAATTAAGTTGTAAAGTAGTCTATGGATACAATGAGAACTGTATTTCTTAAACCACTGATAATACAAACATGGGAAGATCAATATCCTATCATATTTAGAAAAATCTGCTACTTTAACACACGCATAGAAAAACAGTTTAAAAAGTTGTTCATTCAAAAAATGTGTATCGTAGGAAATTAAAAGTGGAGTCAGCGATTCTGGAGAATGCTTTTTGTTGAAATCACTTTATTTTTTATTTTTTTATTAGTGAATGACTCGTCAATCCGCTACCTGTACATACTGTTTGTACTGATTGATAAAAGAAAATCTGGTGTCTGGCTCTGTAGGCAGGTATGTAAACAAAGAGGGTGCCCACACTAGCTAACTACAAGCTGTGTATTAACACCAGATTTTATACATAGAAAAGGTGCAGTGCAAGAAAAGCCTTCCAGGTTTCAAAACCTGAACCAAGTAATAGCAAATAACAAAAATAAATCTATCTAACCAGGAATCTATGAGGCTCACTGAACATTATATATAGCAGCTTCACCACTGAGAACAAAAAGTATTTCAGAACTTGTGAAATTAAAAAGGTTTCTGACTAAAACAGACAGAGCCTTGTGCCCAGAATAGGTGTCATTATGTCCAATTATAACGTTTGACTGCCCCAGTATTTCACTTTAACTTGCCTTAGCCTTACAAACAGGGTGGGAGCAGGAGGCGGAAAGAAAGGGAGTGTCCCCGGCTATAAAAACCAGCCAGACTAGAGTCTTACGAATTAACAAAATGACCTTGATCCAAAAGTGAATGAAAAAGAAATTGATCAATAAATTTCCCTAAGTGTCCATTTGTCACTTTATATAGAAATGTGTCATTAGTGACATATTTTAGAACTTGACAGAAGAACAAGTTTTAAATATTGTTTTCTAAATGACGGCATTAAACTGGCACTCAGCTCATTATGTTGGACCCATAAAGTCTCAGACACTTTGGAGACAGAGATATGAGGAATTCACTGGTTTTAAACGCCTTGCAAAATACTGAATGAAGCTTTCACTTTCAGGTTGGGAATGAGGAAACTCTCTAAAAGACATAGGGGAATTAAATTAAATTAAGAAACTTCAAAGTCCAAAATTACAGACTGTATCTGTCACCTAGTCCAAAAATGCTCTGTAGTGTAATTTACGGTTGCAATTTCTTTACAACTAGCCTGGACAGTGGACATAGCACATACGTTTAGACCTTTGCCTTTATATAGCAATGCCCAACTACACATTCATAAACAGTACTTTCAAAAATTGAGCTCCAGTGCCAGTGTCGGGGGCACAACACCAGTCTGTAAACGCTGCCATACTGAGAAATACAGAGAGAGTTTTGTGGAGCTGATAGGCTCTATCAACTTTGTTTCAACTTGTTTGACGATGGCTTGAATGTAAACAACATTCATTTGTGAAATATATGAAAATGTTACGCACTAAAAAGCTTCAAAACAAGAAACAAATTACAATATTACGTTGAATAATATATTCTGTACTCTCATATTCCATTCATATAAGTAAATCACCCCTAACAAACTTCATCCACTTTTCATACATCAGCCCACTCCTCTCCACTCACCTCTGCCTCTTCAGTGACTGTAGTTTACATGCTGATTAAATTGTCCTATTTAGATATCCTTATTAATACATTAACTCCTTATTTTTTATTATATTCAATGCCCCCACTCCACACTCATAAACGGTAGTTTAAAAATGAACCATAAGCTGCAGGCTGTAAGCAGTGTCCAAATATCTGCCATGTTGGTAGCTTCTATTCTCGGTAAACCTTTAAAACATTTATTTTAAAATAGAAGGTAGATATACTATTTTCCTTTTTCACAACCAGAGTGTTCTTTACTATTCCGAGGATTTAAATCATAGATGTTCCACTCACCTCTGCCTAGGAAGTGCAGAGTGAGGGCCTGGGCCAGCATCATCTGGCCAGCCCTCAGCATACAGCCCCAGCCACAGTCTGAGGTCAGGCTGGACCCGGGCAGAGGGGGGAACTCCTCCCTGTAGGTCAGCCACACGCGGGACGCAAAGTCCCTACGGAAGGCCTCCACATTACCCATGACACAGTCCGCATTAGAGGCATCACAGCAGGCTTCTTCTGGACTGTCGTCATCTGAAACAAATGACATGGGATCAGTTTGAGATTTGCATTTGACTTTTCTTCATCTTGTGTCCTGTGTACATCTACATGGTAAAAGTTCATCAGGGTCAAAGCGGGCAGAGGGTGTCATACTGTATGGAATGTACAGCCCACTGAGGCAAATGTCTATTTGTGATATTGGGCTATACAAATAAAACTGATTTGATCTTGTTTGTTTGTGTCTCATGTCAATCATGTTAGGAGCATAGTGGGCAGCTTTATTTTCCGTAGAAATAACGAAAACTTTTTTTTAAGTCAGAACAAACTTGGTATAAATTCATTTAGTAGAACGGTACAGACGGAGCATTGCAATGTAGATTTTTCACCACTGGATGCCGCCAGAATACACCTTTATTACACACTGCCCCTTTAATATCTAACAGTATGCAACATGCTTGTCCAAGAAACAAATAATAATAAAAAGCTTTCATAGTTTTGTCCTCACGATACCCCACAAGGCTGTTACGGTATAAACTGATATACATGGCGGCTTATGAATGTATGTCAAGACTTTGGATACCCATGTTTATGAATGTCATTAAAAGGAATGATATAATTGTATGTGTGAGCGTGTACACCATACCTTCAGCTTTAAAATGGTAACACTTTCCAAGAAGAAACACCGGGGAATTCCTACTGAAGGAGGTCTTGGATTTCAGAGCCCAACCTAAAATACACAATAAAAAAATACAATAATGCCATAACTCATGGTTGGAAAAAAACTATTTATTTACTCAGTTGACTAACACACCTACTCACAATGTTCTGGGTGCCTACTACAGTTTCTTATGAAAAGGCAGTGAATAGCCATTGAGGTTTTTTATTCAGTAAAAAGAAACATAGCTGTAACTTTATCCCGTGTGAGCTGAAAAGAATACATTGTAGCTCACAAATCAGTGTGGACAGAATGACAAAGAACTATTTTAAGAGCTGACTCAACAGCAGTCGGTCGGTTCTTGTCTCACATAATTCTGATGCTTCTTTCTTTGTATTTGTGCAGTCTCTTGTGTACAGTAGCCTACATGTTATTGTTGATCTGTGTGCATTTTGCCTGTACCAGTTCCAATGTGGGTTATAACCTATTTCCAATGTAGTGAAGGAAAGAAAGATTTGTAGGACTTTACCTGCAGGTCAAAAACAGCACATAAGTGATGCATGGAAGAGGTAATCAAAGAGGACAGAGAGGAGCAGGTTTGTGTTTGTGTTTGTGTGTGTGTGTGTGTGTGTGTGTGTGTGTGTGTGTGTGTGTGTGTGTGTGTGTGTGTGTTCGTGTTTACTGGCCTCAAGAAAGTGACTTACTGTACTTCACATTATGCCACGCAGACAAGAACTTTGTCTTCAATTTTTCCACCTCGTCGCTCCCTTTATTCTCCATTTAGACCAGCAAGGGTTGGAACCCATCCCCACACAGCCTACAAACACTACAAAGAGTAAACACACACACACACACACACACACACACACACACACACACACACACACACACACACACACACACACACACACACACACACACACACACACACACACACACACACACACACACACACACACACACACACGCGCGCGCACACACACACACGCGCACACACACACACGCACACACGCACAGTAAGCACTCACACACTTCCCAAAAGCAAAATTATGCTACATGAAATCCCAGATTAAATTGAGCAAGTCCTTACCTTAAAAGCCTTTTCGATACATTGTTTCCACTTCCGCTGTGTGGCTGTGAACAACAGTGAAAACGTCACATTGTGTTAGAATACGGGTAACTGAACACACAGTATGTCGTCCATGACCATAGCTGTGTACATACAACACTGTCCGGCGATCGACAATGTAAACACACTGAGGAAGCAAAAGTCAAGTCACGTGATCTCGCGGTGTTTCCGCCGGAGAGGAGGAGACAGGTCTCCAGAGGGCTTGATTTAGCAAAAGAGGCAGCACGAGCGGGCGGCGTTTAGCCTGTTCCCGATCTCTTCACGTTGTATTTATATGTCCATGCGTTGTATTGAAAAGGTACTGCGCCTGTTTTTTTTTATTCTGTGTAGAAAAACAAATGCTCTTTTGTGAATGCATGCAGTCCAAGACTGTTATGTGCAGTTATGCCACCTTCATATAGCCTACATCACTTCTTATTAATTTGGTGTGGGATTTGATCATATGATTTGTTAAAAATTGCCATTGGTCGATTCTATTGTTGTTGTTGTTGAAAGTCAGTCTGAAATAAACTTTAATTCTCCTCATTGCATTGCTGACAGGCCTATTATAACGGTGTGTTGAAGATCATACGCAAACATTTCTCTAGGCTATTATCTGTAAGTAATCAGTACAATGGATACATGATCATCAAACATAATGTAGGCCTTATGTTAAGAAAATAAGGTAGCCTTTAGGCTACTTGTTATTCAACTCTGTCAGTGTGAAGTATTTGTCTATTTCGAAACTTTATATTTACTTTGTGTGCAGGTCTCAATTGATCCAATGTGTGTTGATAAATTACATTTATATGGGGGAACATTATCTTATTTATTACATGTGCACAATCATACCACAGCAAGTTCCTGTGTTTTTTTTTGGGAGGGGAGGGGGGGGGGGGGGGGGGGGGGGTTCCCAGATCTGTGCTTGGATAAAGGACTCTTGAGGACAATTTGAATTTATTTATCTCGGAATCTATTAATTTATTTTGAACACAAACAATGAAGACTAAAAAACAAATAACAAAACAACAAAACATGAGTAACAGTTCTTGAAAAAGGAGTAGGAGTAAACACTTATATGACCTTTCCCCTTTCTCACTTCTCTATCCACTCATATCATAACTTTTACTTCCTTAATTACTATTCCAACTTTCTTGAAAACCCAAAATAAGCATTTAAATAATATTTTTTTTACAACTAAAATAACAATCAACCCTTAACAAAACTCTTCTTCATCCATATACCTCCTCCAAAAATATGTTTGTGTATAGTTTCTCCACTATCTATCTATCTATCTATCTATCTATCTATCTATCTATCTATCTATCTATCTATCTATCTATCTATCTATCTATCTATCTATCTATCTATCTATCTATCTATCTATCTATCTATCTATCTATCTATCTATCTATCTATCTATCTATCTATCTATCTATCTATCTATCTATCTATCTATCTATCTATCTATCCATCCATCTATCTATCCATCCATCTACCCATGAATCGCATAGTACAATGCGCAAGAGCTTTTCCTTGGGTGTGTTCTGTTGCGCAGTATAACGGCCATTACGGTAACGCTCCCATTCTCCCGTGGTTTTTCCCTGACTGGGGCCGTGGTGGAGTGAGTGGAAAGCGGAGTCTGCCTGCAGTCTGTCTGCCTGGGAATCCCGTCAAAAAGCACATCAGCAGCGGCCACTGCCATGGCTGAACGCCGCGCCTTCGCCCAAAAAATCAGCAGGTAAAGACTCGAAAAAGACCCACAAACGAGCCCTTTAAAGGAAAACCGAGAAGCTTGTCGCTTTTATAGAAAAATATAGGTCGCCCATAGACCACCGCTACCCAGCATAGGAGGCCCAGCTATGAGCTAGCCTGCTTGTTAGCCACATCGGAAAGATGCTCAGACCCACCCAGTCTCTTGTTGTTATTCCTTGCCTGAATGCTAACAAAGGAGCTGTATTTATAACAGCTGTAATACACGTATCCTGGCAGTATAGGAGGAAGCTTTTTTCCGGTAATTATCCCAACCGGAAGCAATTTATTGTTATTGGTGAACCGTTAATTTTGGACAGTTAGCTTACAGTAGCTAACGATGGGTGCTAGTAAGGTACTGGTAGAGATATGAATGAACTTTGTAGAGTCATGTGTTAAGCTGGTGCCCATTGACAAGAAGGAGCAGGTATTTGTAACATAGTAAGACTGGGGAACAAAAAGTCTCCTCAACAGCCATCACACATAGCGATGTTGTGATCTCATCCCCGCCCCTCAGACTAGATCAAAGTAATCTCTTCAACAAAGGGCTTTGTGCTAGCTGTCAAATACCACCATCCCAGCTGATAGATAGATACAAAGTGAAATAGATAGATAGATAGATAGATAGATAGATAGATAGATATATAGATAGATAGATATACAGACATGAACTGTTGTCACACAGCAATCAACATTAACACGTTTTAATTACTGTCACTGCTAATCACTTCATTCACAAACAAAAGTATTGCCTGATTGTCAGATATGTTCTTACCTGAAATAAGATATAACATGATTTGAAGTTTAAAAAAAAAAAAATTAGAAGTGTCTGCTGTCACGTTTGTTTTTATTATATATTTGGGGAAAAAAAACTATTCCAAATAGAAATTGGGATTGTTGCAAAAGTCCATGCTTTGTTGTTGTTTTTAATTTTAGTTTTGTTAATCGAATTTATACAACTATAGGTCAACCATTAGGTGTGGATGAGATGTGTCTGATTTAATGGCCAGCTGACACAATTCCAGATGTACTGTACACAATTATACCTCACATATACCTCACCATTTAATGTCATCTAGATCACAAAAGTATCGCAAACTAAAGTCATACAATTGACCATATATAAGTCATACAACTTTCTGACACTGTTTCAACAAAGATACAAGGACATTTTAACCTTCACAGAGGACACATACTGTTTTGTAGTATTTCAGACTCCATTAGTGTTTAAGGGTTTGTGATATTGAACACACTGTCTGTCGCAGCTGGAATCTTACTGAAACTTCACTGAACAGATAAAGGATGCATTGATAAGTGAACTTGTGTTATAAGCAGTGAATGAAGACTTGCCTCTGTTGTAATTTTGTAGCTCATGCTGATGGTTAATAATGAAAGTGAGTTTGCCTTTGTCACATGTTGAGACATTTTGAATGACTAAAATTGCCAGTGGCCTTTGCCTGGAAGTCTAAGTCACATTTCTCTGTTAAAGGTGCAGTCAGCTGTTGTAAAAAAAATCACATGTGTCAAAAGTTCTCCAGAATCACTGACTCCACCTTTTAATATAGCTGCTGCTTACATTACAATCTCCTATTGTTTCTGGTTTATATTTTAGTTCCTGGAAGTTAATGCTGTTATCATCTGGAAGAGATAGCCACTCATTCAAAAGGCTGTCTGTCTGTTTAATCTAGTTATTCCTCTGTGCAGTGACCAGCGCTAAGAAAAGATCTGTTGAGAGGCATTGGGGAGGACTGTGGAATGTGTTTGTGGGCCCAGTGCTTGTGCCTTTCTCCAGTGGTTACACACATACACACTGCACATGCATAGTCCACTGGATCTCCAATACACTGCATTATCATGATGTTATCTTAAACCTGCAGTGTGTAGAATTTTAAGGGAATTTTTCACAACAGACTTGGTAGAAAGATTATTATAATGTAACTCCTATATAAGGAACTTTAAAATGTTTATGAAACAGTCTAATTTTTCCTCTGATAATCATACTGTTACAGCCAAAGAGACAATCTCAGTGAAAAGATTAACTTTTTATAGTTTTTATTAATGCCTTTGCACGGGCACCACAGAAGTTAGACAAAACGATTTACGGCAGGCACGCGCTTGGGTGCTGTTGTCGTAAAAACAATGCCGCTTTTGTTTAAAGGTGCCGCTTACTAGAATCAGAAACAACTGAAAGCTCCTCTTACGCCCTTATTTTGTTAAAATATAAGCCTAAAACTCCTTTATTTTGAAACAAACAGTAGGAGTACACAGTATTTCTTATGATGGAATAGTGAACTAAACCACTTCAGTTGCTTTGAGGAAACCAGATCCGTTTATACATTTGCAGTTTTGCGACCTTGTTAACTTGTTAACACCTAATCCTTGCTCACACTAGTCTAGCACTATTACTGTTATCATGGCCAAAAGTTTACAGTAACCTTCAAAAATAAAGTTATTGCGATATTGCTTTCGGCGTTAAAAAGCAGAGAGAGGCTGGGAAAATGTGACAGCTTGTTGGCTATGAAGAAACATGTAATGAAAACAGCTAGTTAATCATAATTGTAGCATCCCTTTGGCCTTGTGTGGTACCTGTGTAACATTACCTTGAGTGTTCGGTGTCTGGCCTTTATCCTAGCCTTGGCTCTAATTTGTTATTTGTTTGTGTCACTTTGGGCTACTTGCTGCGTTGTTGTTTTGTTCAAGGCAAAGGTCTGTAGGTGGTTTTTGGTGGTTGTTATGTGTGATTTAAAGGACCCTTGTGTGTGTGTGTGTGTGTGTGTGTGTGTGTGTGTGTGTGTGTGTGTGTGATTTAAAGGACTCATATGTGTGTGTGTGTGTGTGTGTGTGTTTAAAGCGTTCCAACAAAGCGTTTTGTGCTGACCACCATAGGTTTTTATGCTTTTCCTCTCTCTGTCCGGGGGAAATATACGGCGCTTTACGAGGAGATACAATAAGACTGTATGAGTTACTGAACATAAAGACAAGGACAGACAATGGAAACCTTAATGCTAGTTAGTTAGCTTCATCTTTGACAGCTTAAAGGTGGAGTCAACAATTCTGGAGAATGCTTGTTGTCAAAATCAGTGAACACCTCTTTATGATCTACTACCTCTCCACATTTTGTGCTGAAAAAAAACAGAATTAATACACAATCTAGACTCTGTAAACTGGCATGTTTACAGTGTTGACAGTACGGACAGGTGGCAGATCGTGAGGAGATATTCACTGATCTTGACAACAAGCGTTCTCCAGAATAGCTGACTCTTACTTTTAATTTGTTCATTTGATGGGGATATTTTCCTTTTTTTTTTCTTTGTTTATTAGTTTTGGAAAATCACCTGTATCGGGGTAAAATGTTCTTATTGTATTTTATTAATGATAATGAATGATAATAATAATGGATTGGATTTATATAGCGCTTTTCAAGGCACTCAAAGCACTTTACAGGGTTCCAGGTTCCATTCATTCTCACACACAGTCATACTGGTGGTGGTAAACTACGATAGTAGCCACAGCTGCCCTGGGGCAGACTGACGGAAGCGTGGCTGCCATTCAGCGCCTATGGCCCCTCCGACCACCACCTCAAACATACAGCAGTCATACACATTCACACCAGGCAAGGTGGGTGAAGTGTCTTGCCCAAGGACACAACAACCATTGTAACTTTTCACTATGATACTCTTTAGGGCGGCTGTGGCGAAGTGAGTAGGGCGGTCAACCCTCAACTACAGGGTCGGTGGTTCGCCCCCCCCCCCCCCCCCGTATCCTCGCTACATGTCGAAGTGTCCCTGAGCAAGACACTGAACCCTAAATTGCTCCCGATAGTTAGCCTGCTATCGGTGTATGAAAAAGAGTCTCCGGTCTCAATGGGATTTACCTGTATAAATAATCCCTGCATTCCAAATCACATACTCTTTTTTTTACTACACTACATAAAGTACAGAATAGTTTAAGGGCCACAAGAGAGAAACAAAATCAGACAAGGAAGATTTTTCTTTCATTCGAAAAATGTCAAGAATAAAGACGAATACTCCAAAATGCTATTGGAGCATACTACAATTGACGTGCATGCATTGGGACATCCTAAATCTTTTTCTGGCATACTAAATAGTAGGGAAGTATGTGATTTGGAACGCAGGGCTAGTCTCCAATGGACTGTATTCATTCTCTTACTCCCTCTCTCCTCTGTTTGCAGGACTGTGGCAGCAGAGGTGAGGAAGCAGATCGCTGGACAGTATGGCGGCTCCCCACAACTCTTCAAGAACCACAACACTGGGGCCACAACTACCAACACAGTGAGTATAGTCTCAAAGGCCATTGAAAGGCAACGTAGAAACACTACTGCTTTTGTCCAAAGTTTTTTGCCAGAATTACCAAAACTGAGGCTTCTCATAGCGTCTTTAAAGGTGCTACAAGGAACTTTTAAATATTTCTGAAACTGTCAGATTTTTCCTCTGATGATCATAAATGATATGGGACAGCCAACGAGACTATCAGTGCAAATAATGCTATTTTCATATAGTTTCTTAATGCCTTTGTCATGGTTATACGCTCACCCAGGAACAACAGCCGGTGTGGTAAAAACACCACCGCATTTGTCCGAATGATAACCTCTGATTAACCTATTCACTGCATACTTCTGCTGCGGTGATTTAACCTCAAATTGAAAGTTCCTCGGAGCACCTTTAAGTACATTTGCATGCATATTAAGGTTTTAAATGTACGGTAGGTTAATGTTAGACACACAACTAGCTGTTAATATGATGATTTTACTGTATTTGGTTCCCTTTTTTCAAATATGGCCTTGACCAATGATCAGGCAAGTTCAGTCATTGCTGCTGACATCTGTCTAAATGAACCAAACAGTTACAACCTGAAACAATGATGTCATTTACTGTTGAGTTTCCTGGTTATTTGAATGTCTACACAACAGTTGGTGATGTCATACACACCACGGAATGATAACCTCTGATTAACCTATTCACTGCATACAGTCTTCTGCTGCAGTGTCTCTATGGTTACAAATGGATGAGGTCATACACTATGTTTGTTAAAGGGCTAGTGCCAATTGACCTTCATCATCTTTGAGTTAGAACACCAGCAAACACTCCCTCCCCCGTCCTCCTTAATTAGGCTACAGCTGGCTTTTAATTAAACTGTGAACGGTATTTGTGTTGAAATTCCTCGAGAGGGAGGTAAAGAGAGACAGACAGACAGACACACACATTAACACTTAAACTAAAGACCCCTCTCCCTTGGGTTCATCATTTTAGACCCGTGAAACCATTAGCCAAAGCTTGAAGTAGCACACTTCCTAATCTGGATCCATTTATCAGTTTTTTTTTAAAGATTTGCCCAAATTGCAGAAGAATTATTCTTAGAACTGATATTCCTGTTTGGAATTAAATATGAGACATATGCAAGAACTACTCGCAACACAAATAACAGACTTTACCTCATATTTTGGACCTGTTGGTCCTACATGGTACAGATTCATAGATTGATAAGCTATAACTCTGCTACTTTCCTAAGTGGTTTTATGGGGAATGAATCCCTTAAAGCTATAGTATGTAACTTCTTCACATCACGCCATTGCTAAATGAGTTGACACAGAGTTACTTAATCCCATCAGCTCCACAAAGCTGTATTTCTCAGTATGGCATCGTACTGGTGTCGCCCCCCCGAAACTGGCGCAGGAGCTCAGAAAAATTCCAAGAAGCGCCCAAGAAATATTTCAGTACTGGTAGTTGATTCTACAAAAAAAAACCTGGACGTGCAGCAGAAGTTTTAAAATCCAAAGGCTTACCTATTATCGATGCGCCGACAGTGTTGATGTAATTACTCAGAATTCCTCATGGGGGCCGACAAAGGTTACGCACTGTAGCTTTAAAGACTTTACTAAAAACTAGAAACTCTAAAACTTTACCAATTATGTATAAAAATAAGGGTTAAAACTTAACTTTCCCCATCGCCCCCCCAGGTCCCCCTGACAGAGGCGGTGGAGCCGGTGGACTTTGAGGAATACCTGATCACTCACCCTCCCCTGGTAGAGTCCGGTCCTCTCAGGGATCTGATAGAGTTTCCTCCAGATGACATCGAGGTCATCTACACACCCAGGGAATGTCGCACGGTGGCTCAGGCCGTCCCAGAGGAAGGGTAAGAGTGACAGTACTGGTAATAGAGTGATATAATGACTGACACTCCTCCCTGTATCTTATATGCTGTTCTGTATTGAATTTTGTACAGCACTTTGGTCAACTGATGTTGTTTTTAAATGTGCTATAGAAATCAATTTGACTTGGACTTTTGACTTCAATAGCAGATGTGGAGTTGTCACGTACAGTCTCAAACCATATTTTAACCATAATGTTCACTTCTTTGACCATTTTGAGGATTGTACAGATTATAAAGTGAATTATTCATTTTACCTGGACAAAAGAGGAATTAAAAATAACTTTTTGACTAGATCTATCCATATGATAAATCCTCCATTTGCAACAATACAACTCTAAACACACTGAATTATCATTTGGTACATTTTTGAATTCTATATAAGTCTTGTTTGAGTGATTTTTGTCTGTCTGTCTGCAGGGACACGGATCCTCATGTCAGAGACTGTGTCAGATCCTACACAGAGGACTGGGCCGTCGTCAACAGAAAGTAAGGCTTCACTGCTATTCATTTTTAATGTTTTTTTATTATTATTATAACATTTTGATCATATCAGTAAAATATTGTTGAGTATTAGTATGATAAAGTTATTGACAGTGTCCTAAATGACTGTTTGCTCCCTCAGGTATCACAAGCTCGGTACAGGCTTTAACCCCAACACCCTGGACAAGCAGAAGGAGCGTCAGAAGGGTCTTCCCAAGCAGGTGTTTGAGGCGGATGAGATGCCAGACAACAGCAGCTACCAGGATGACCAGGTAACCAAATACATTATATACACAAGTTTACTAAAACACTGTGTACAGCCCCTTTCACACATGCATTGTGACTCTGACATTATCCAAAATGTACCCAATGACCTGTAAGTGTGAACACAAATTTCTGGCTTATTTGACCTGGATTTTACACAAAACTTACCAAAAGTGAGCCCCTTGTGGGTCAGGGCATGGGCATTTTGATATCAGGCTTTTGTCGGTTGGTGTGGCCTATGACACTCATTTTTTTTGTGTTGTTTTTGTCCCGTAGGATGATCTTAAGCGGCGGTCGATGTCCATAGACGACACCCCTCGGGGCAGCTGGGCCTGCAGCATCTTTGACCTGAAGAACTCCCTCCCTGACGCCCTGCTGCCTCACCTCCTGGACCGCGCCCCTAATGAGGAGATAGACAGGCACAACGAAGAGCAGCGCAAGGCCAACAGACACAGAGAACTCTTTGCCCTGCACCCTTGTCTCGATGAGGTTTGTGTTAACACTTTTATAAAGGTGGAGTCAGCGATTCTGGAGAATGCTTGCCTTGTTGTCAAAATCAGTTTTTGTCTAAATCAATGAATATCTCCTCACATTCTATTTGTTTACAGAGCTTAGGCAGGGAGCAGATCGTCACTGATTTTGACAAAAAGTGTTCTCTAGAATTCCTGACTCCACCTGACACAACTTATACTGGAATGTTTTCTGCTAGTAATTTGCAATGTCAAGTTTTGTAATTTCTAGTACATTTTTTTAAATACAATTTTTTACAGCATGGACTTGAATTCCCATTCATTTTGAACTTTTACTGATTTTTTTGTTTGTGAACCTCTAATATGAATGTGCAGGAGGAGCCCATCGAGCGCCACTGTGTGCCTGAAGTACCTAAAGAACACTTTGGCCAGAGGCTACTCGTCAAGTGCTTGTCCTTGAAGTAAGTGGTGGATAGCGCTTTTCCAGTAAAAAAAAAGAAAAAAAAGCTCTTTTAGCTCTTTTATTTAACTGCTTCTTTCTGCTGACCCAGTCCTTTTCCTCTCCCTCCTTGAAGGTTTGAGATCGAAATTGAACCCATATTTGCTAGTTTGGCCTTATACGACGTCAAGGAAAAGAAAAAGGTAAGCTGTTATGCTTTCTTCATCTCTGAGTTGTTGGGTCACTTCTGCACAACCGCTAAAAAATTGTTGGGAGGCTCCAAAAAAACGAATTTGATGAGTGGACTGTAAAAATCTTTTATGTTGTGGCCGTGTTATGCTTGTAAGGATACGGTTAAATCATACACCGGAACTGTGTATTTATCTGAAGAAGACCACCATCCAATGCTGGTTCTTTTTGCTCCCCACCGTTTAGCTGACAGACACTAGAGCAGGGGTGGCCAACCCGCGGCTCGCGAGCCGCATGCGGCTCTTTGCCCAGCTTCGTGCGGCTCTTCAGTTCATATCAAATTATGTGATTATAATTTTTTTTTTTTTTTTTTTTATACTTTTTTTTTTTGTGTGGGCCTATGTGTGTGCATGTTCGCAAACGTTTCATGCGGCTCTTACGTTCGTTTTACATGTTGTCTATTATTTCATTTTTTATTTTATTAATGTGTAGGCCCTATGTGTATGCCTGTTCGCAAATGTTTAATTGAGGACGCAACATAACGTTCGCAAACGTTTGGTGCGGACGCAACATAAAACTGCCCGCTCAGCTTGGAGGGAGGTTTTCCGTGAGTAAACTATTTGTGTCAAGTTCGCTCCGAAACAGAGTGGGAGAGTTCATATTTTTTGTTGAACGTTATGGCAGGCCATTCTGCCTTATATGCCAGGTGTCATTTGCGCATTTCAAGGCTTCAAATCTTCGGCGCCACTTCAGCTCTCTCCATGCTAAAAGTAAGTCCCACAAAGCAACATGCATAGTAAGAGAAAAACGCTATTTTAAATGGTTATATTTTTGTTTATGGACTTGGTTGAACTGAGAGTTTGTGTGTGAGGCAGTGCACACAATGTTCATTGTTGAAAATGACTGCCCTGTCGTCTTTAGTACTGTAGGAGTCCAGTCCTGTCATTATCACAGGGGCGGCCTTAACGATCTGGGGGCCCGTTTCAAGTCCTAGTGTGGGCCCCCTGTTTTTTTTTTTTTTTTTTTAATAAATAATGCTTGTGCATGCATGTGCAAGCTCCCCGCGAAAATAAAAACGCCCCCCCCCCCCCCCTGAAATCTTACTGGCCACACCAGTGCCCCCCCCCCCCCCCCCAGTTCAAATGTTATTTTTTATTTTCATTTTATTTTTTTAATTACATTTTTTTCCTGATATGTATCCTAGTTCAGAGATGATATGTTTTTTTTTTTCTTTCTTAACTTTTTTTGATAGGTAGTTGCCAAGTTCATCACACAAACACTCCAATCCACTGATATGAGATCAGTTTGCAATTTTCAATTACTAAATTAATGGTAGGACTGTGGCCACTAGAACTGGTCTCTGGTCAGCAAAGGTCTTGAAAACAGCATAAGTGTGCTTGTGAAATGCGTGCCACCCATGCATGTGTATAGGCACGTGTCCCAGCAGAAATCTGAATAAAAAAATTAAAGTTTGTAGTTAGCGAGTGTAACATGTTCTTAGCAAGGGCAGACTTTCATAAATAAAGGTTTATTTTTTTAGCAAGATATTTTGTCAAAAGCTAGTGGTCATCCGTCCCTCTGTGCAGTTGTTAGGCATCTGGCTGCTAGCAAGTTATGTTGTCTTGCTAATTTTACTATTCATCTGAGCTGAAATAAATATTGACTTTTTCCTTTATTATCTTCGCCAGAATGCACCAGAATGCTTAGATTACATGTTAAAAACACAAAAAAATCTTCTGGGGGGGGATACCCCCAGACCCCCCTTCAGGGGTTTAGTTTTCTGACAAACATTACAATGGATACTAACATGATTTGGGCATTTGGGATTATAAATCATCTTTGAATTGGTTGTACAGCATATCACATGCTATTCATTCAGGGGTGCGATGGCCACCCCACTCTAACTCTGGCCCACCTTGGCCACCCCCAGTCAAAATTTCCTGGACTCGCCACTGTGTGTACCCGTGTGTACGATGTGGCTCTTTGCAGTAACACAGTAAAAAATGTGGCTCTTTGTCTCTGACTGGTTGGCCACCCCTGCACTAGAGGGAAGCAGTAGCCTTGATAGTACATCTCTCATATATGTATTGCTCTGCACAGAATCGCTATTCTTTCACAAGTGGGTCATTTTGTCTCTGAAACGTGACTATGTTTGTCAGCCGCCATAAGCAAGAAATCAAGTTTGAAGTAACACAGCCATTCACTCAAGAATGGTAAATTAAAGGTGCACTATGACACTTTGAGATGTGGACATTTTCTTAGGTATATTCCCATAACCGAATAAACAAGCTTTAAAATTGGATCCCTGGAACACTGTTTGAAGTTAGAAAGCTTCCTGGAAAGTTACTGTTTCACTGTTGTTGTTTATAGCAGCAGGGCCCACAGTTTGGTTTACTAAAACATTCTAGTCTTACGTTTGGTTCCAAGTGCATCAAAATACATTTGTTCTGATTTAGGATGATGGAATTATTCAATACTAAGAATTACATGCAGAGTAAATATGTTATGTAAAGTAACTGCAGGCTGTGTGAATGTAAACAAATCCCCCACCCCTGAATCTGCCAGGGGTGTGCACCTTTAAACACCAATGGTCGTCATGTTATAGCCATAGTATTACCATAGTATTACTTATATTAATTATAGCATCCATGCCATTTTCATGTTATAATTACTTGTGTCTCTGTCTGTCTGTCTGTCTGTCTGTCTGTCTGTCTGTCTGTCTGTCTGTCTGTCTGTCTGTCTGTCTGTCTGTCTGTCTGTCTGTCTGTCTGTCTGTCTGTCTGTCTGTCTGTCTGTCTGTCTGTCTGTCTGTCTGTCTGTCTGTCTGTCTGTCTCCCTCAGATATCAGAGACCTTTTTCTTCGACCTGAACTCAGAGCAGACAAAGGGAATGTTGCGTCCTCACATCCAAACAGCAGCCATATCCACCCTGGCTCGCTCGGCCGTATTCTCCATCACATACCCTTCAACAGACGTCTTCCTCGTTATCAAGGTAAGGCAGCTAGGATGTCATTTCCTTTGTATTGCCAAGACTTGTTTTGAACACAAATAAATTAGTAATAATACCATATACCAAAAGATTTTTTTTTCGAAAAAACAAAGAACTTTGGAGAGGCTTTTTACATGTTCTCACTCATTATTACACTCTTGATTCCTGTATGTTTAACCCAAAAAGGCACACTTTAAATCGACTTTAAGAAACTTACTAGTCTTTTAGGCTACAAACAACTCATAATACATTACTCTGTGTAGATGTTATATGGGTAGTAGTTCCATTAAAAAACTTTATCTGATGTTATATGAATACTAAGATACAATTCAAACTCCACTGTTTCAAATGTAATTTACAGAAGATGGTGTTGTCCTATATATTGGCACTTCATTGTTGTGTGTGAGGGTTGTGACTGACAGTGTGTGCTTTGTCCCCCAGCTTGAGAAGGTTCTGCAGCAGGGTGACATAGGAGAGTGTGCCGAGCCCTACATGGTCTTCAAAGAGTCGGATGCAGCAAAGGTATGAGCAGTGGGAATTTGGTTTTAACGGAACATAAAAACGTTTGAAGTGTGTATTGTTGTCAATTATTATAGAATCGCATGTTTGTGAATGAATGAATAAATTACCTTTTAATATAGTTAATAAGCTGTTCAATATAAATCACTCACTCAAGTAAATATGTTGATCTTATTGTCGGGTATTCCGTTGTATCCATTATCCACATGTTCAATATCATTTTATAATCTAAATGTCACACAGTTTAGAATCACATTTCAGAGAATTAATTAATAAATAAACTTAAATGAGGTGTATACGCACTTACACATAAACCAATCAAATATGTATTTATTTTTTTAGAATAAAGAGAAGCTGGAGAAGCTCCGTGGGCAGTCAGAGCAGTTCTGTCAGCGTCTGGGCCGGTACCGAATGCCCTTTGCCTGGACGGCCATCCACCTCATGAACATAGTCAACAGTGCTGGAAGTCTGGAGAGAGACACAGAGCTGGAGATGAGCCTCTCAGGTTAGATTATTATTATTTTTTTTTTTTCAAGATACTTTTTTTTTTTTTCAAGCTTTATTGGATAGAGTTGAAATGGGGGGGGTGGGGGGTGTGACCTGCAGTAAAGGTCCTCGGGTCGGATTTGAACCCGCGACCACTGCACCGAAGTATATTTTTAGAATGGCTTTGTTAATATTCAACTATTGTATACACATAAGTAATTTGGTGTACATGGATGGATAGGTGTTTATAGCTGATACATTTATGTACGATTATTATAAGCAGTTGAACAAGGGGTGGGTTTTGATACACTTTGGCCTCCTCCTGCTCCTTTCTGAAACTTACAATTAATAATTTATAGATATTATTTAAGACACTTTTTATCATATGTTGTGTCGAGCATTTTATTTTATTTTTTAAATAAAGAAGAAATCAATTAATGAATGAACCATTTGGATTGTGACTGTAAAAATACAGTATGTTTCTCAGTATCAAGTCGTTAACAACCCAATAAACCTTGGGTAATTTGTATGCGCTTGTATCACCTCAGCTTTAATGTCACATGTAGTAGCTAGCCTGGGACATCGACCAACCTGCCACGCATGAGGCTCATGTGCAGGTCAATAAATGACCACACTTTAAAGTCTCTATCTAAAAACAAACAAATATTTAGAAAGGCAACTTCAAACAGACAGCGAAACAACCCAAAGTATATCCATCAAGCCATATTGATTTTCGGTGTGTTATTTTGAGTCTGAGTTGACCTTTGTTGTTTGTCCAGTTGTTAATGTATCATTAATGCAGACTTTGGTTGCCGCATTTTTTGTTGCTGGGCAGATCAGAGAAAGGTTTATTCTCTTTCACATGGGAGAGTGGGATATGGAATTAATCTTAAAAGTGATTCTGATTTTCTTAATCATTTTGTCTTAGTTATTTATTTTACTTTTTTTTTAAATTCCTTGTCTATTTATGTGAGGGAGGGGGTAGGTGGTTGGGTGTTGTGTATGTATTGTATGTTTTTACTTATTCAGTTTTTTTTGTCCATATGTAAAAAACTATAAAACCACTAAAATAAAATATAAAAAAAAATGTGATTCTGGAGAATGCTTGTTTTTAAAATCTCATTTTGTCAAAATCATTGAACATCTCCTCATGATCCGCTACGTGTCTGTACTGTGTGTGTGCACAAAGAAAAATCTGGTGGTAATACACAGCTGAGGCTCTGTAAATGGGTATGTAAACAAAGGGGGCTCATTGTAGCTAGCAACATGCTCTTTACAGAGCCTAGGCTTTGTATTAACACTCGATTTTCTTACAGCACACACACAGTATGGACAGGTAGCGGGGTAACGTGAGGAGCTATTCACTGATTTTGACAGCAAGGTTTCTCCAGAATCACTGACTCCCTCTTTAAGCCCTGTTGTAGCATCCTCTATATCAGGGGTTCTCAACCTTCTGCAAGCTGGGCCCCCCCAAAGCTGGGTCATTGCAGTTGGGCCCCCCCACCGACCCTGACAACCCCCCCCCCACACACACACACACACACACACACACCACCCTACACAGATAGATAGATAGATAGATAGATAGATAGATAGATAGATAGATAGATAGATAGATAGATAGATAGATAGATAGATAGATAGATAGATAGATAGATAGATAGATAGATAGATAGATAGTCTATTATTGTTATTATCACAAGGGCTAGGCCAGTGGCGCACCTTTGAGTTGAACATTGGGTTTAGGGTTGGGGTCCGGAAATTTCTTATATTTTAACGTTAAATTCTGGTGCACTTTAAAAGCTAATTGTGAGATTGTATCAATGAGACACTGAGGAAATGTTTTTTTTTTTTTTTAAATCTCCTTAGAAGAGAAGAAAATAGTAGCCTAAATAGAACATACACAGAATAAATTCTACAATAGGTATACCTGTTATGAAAAAGCTTCACAAAACAAAGTCTATGATCAATGGGAAACACTGCTGTCTGACAACCCAGTTCAGAGAATGTTTCAACTATTGAGTCTTGGATTTGGAAAGTGGCCAGATTTAGCTCAAAATGCTACCTGCGATTAATGTGCTGTGCAGCCTGAACGCGGAGTTGTGTGTGTCTCAGTGGCGATTCCAGGAAATTTTGACTGGGGGTGGCCAAGGTGGGCCACAGAGCTAGAGTGGGGTGGCCATCGCACCCCTGAATGAATAGCATGTGATATGCTGTGCAACCAATTCAAAGATGATTTATAATCCCAAATGCCCAAATCATGTTAGTATCCATTGTAATGTTTGTCAGAAAACTAAACCCCTGAAGGGGGGTCTGGGGGCATCCCCCCCAGAAGATTTGTTTGTGTTTTTAACATGTAATCTAAGCATTCTGGTGCATTCTGGCGAAGATAATAAAGGAAAAAGTCAATATTTATTTCAGTTCAGATGAATAGTAAAATTAGCAAAACAACATAACTTGCTAGCAGCCAGATGCCTAACAACTGGACAGAGGGACGGATGACAACTAGCTTTTGACCAAATATCTTGCTAAAAAAATAAGCCTTTATTTATGAAATTCTGCCCTTACTAAGAACATGTTACACTCGCTAACTACAAACTTAAATTTTTTTATTCAGATTTCAAAAATCTGCTGGGACACGTGCCTATACACGTGCATGGGTGGCACGCATGTCACAAGCACACTTATGCTGTTTTCAAGACCTTTGCTGACCAGAGACCTGTTCTAGTGGCCACAGTCCTACCATTAATTCAGTACTTGAAAATTGCAAACTGATCTCATATCAGTGGATTGGAGTGTTTGTGTGATGAACTTGGCAACTACCTATCAAAAAAAGTTAAGAAAGAAAGAAATACATATCATCTCTGAACTAGGCTACATATCAGGAAAAAAATTGAAATTACAAAAAAAAAAAAAAAAAAAAGATTTTTTTTTTTTTTTTTTCCATCCCCCTCGCGCCCCCCCGGTAGAGTGTCCGCGCCCCCCCGGGGGGGCGCGCCCCACCGGTTGAGAACCACTGCTCTATATAATAAAGACCTGTTTTCTTTCCCAGAGAGAAAAGGCTCGTGGTCTGAGCGGCGGAACTCGAGCATCATGGGAAGGCGTTCGCTGGAGAGGACCACCAGTGGAGACGAGGCGTGCAGCCTGACGGGCTTCAGACCTGCTACACTCACCATAACCAACTTCTTCAAACAGGTCACTACAACCATATAGATAATAAACACATTCACAAGTCTTAAATAGATGTATTTTATTCATACATATATTCTTACTTAAGACTTAATAAATAGATCAGATGCAACTTTTCGGTACTAGAACATCAGCAGGGTTTATTTGTCTGCTGAAGGTGTAGTACGGAAAAATTGCATCTCCTTAATAAACTTTTTATTAAGTAAGACAGTGGCTGTGTCTTGATTCAGAGACCACGCACTTGGTAGGACGCAGTCTCGCGGTCTATGAAGGCTATAGCCTATGAAGGCCGATTTTAAGGCCGGTTTTAAGGCCAACGAGCCTTTTTAAATGAGACGGTCTCCGCAGGTCTCCGTTTACGAGCATTTCCGGTTCACGTAACAAGCCGTTACCTTGCGTGACGACTTGCCGCTCCTGTGCTGCCTAGCAACCCTGATTGCTGCCAACAGAGACAGCCCTGTCAACGGAGGAAAAAGGAAAAAGAAGTTGCCTACCAGACGAAAAGAAAAAAAAGTACAAGAAAAAAAGAAAGGAAGATAAAATTTAAGAAGATGGAGCAACACGTTGCTGTTTTGTTATTTTTTATTTTATTTTATGCAATCTCTGAAAAAAACGCAATGAATCTTGGGATATGTTGGGCCACGAAGGATACATCTGATGCAGCCTTCAAAACCGTGAAACGAAGGCTGCATTTCACGACCGCATATGAGGAGCCTTGCAAGGAGCCTTGCAAACGGGACAGCCTTTGCGCGCCGCTATGACGCAATCGGTCTTCAAATGCAGCCTTCGTAGGCTGCAATACCCATGCAATACCTGAATCAAGACACAGCCAGTGTGTTGGTATTCCCTTTGGGCTTTCCCCTCTCCCTCTCCCGTGCACCTGTCTTAAGTAACTGATGCACACACAGTTCTGCTGTTATTCAAACACATAGACCAATACAGTAGTGATATACAGAATGTCCCTCTACCTTATCACACAGTGCTTCGCTTTCTATTTGTAATTTTTTTGTATTGGATTTGAATGTGTTTCAGGAGGGGGACAGACTGAGTGATGAGGACTTGTATAAGTTCCTAGCTGACATGAGAAGGCCTTCTTCAGTGCTGAGGAGGCTCAGACCCATCACAGGTAACAACATGGATCGAATGTTCTTTGATCCCAATGATACAGTAGTTGTTAACTTGATTATCATCTCCAATTGGCAACACAAATTCATTTTTTTTTTAAATGTTAAGAAAAATGGTAATTGGTAAATGGACTTGACTTATATAGCGCTTTTTTTAGCCTATTTTCTCAGCCCCAAAGCGCTTTAAATTTCTTACCACATTCACCCATTCATACATACACTCATACACCGAAGAATTTAACCACACAAATTAATATATATATTTTTTCTCTTTATTTACCCTCCTTGTACTCCCTTCCCACCTGTGCCTCTGTCTCCACAGCCCAGTTGAAGTTGGACATTTCTCCTGCTCCAGAGAATCCCCACTACTGCCTGACCCCTGACCTGACGCAGGTCAAACCTTACCCTGACAGCAGGGTGCGCCCCACTAGGGAGATCCTGGAGTTCCCCGCCCGAGACGTCTACGTGCCAAACACCACATACAGGTACAGACAAAAACATTTTGATTGCGGTAAACTAAGCTTTGGTTCCTTACTGTATCTTTCGGTTTAAACAATCTTGTCTAGAGAGTATATTTATTCGTCAATCTAAAGTGGTGTTTCCAAATGACCTTTCAAAAATCTGCAAAAATACAAGCTGTTTTCGATTAAACTTTTGAATGAATTAATTTGAAATATATTCAAAGATAGCCTTCTGTAATGTTGCTTGTCATTCCGGCATTACTACTTTGCCTTACATGTTGATTCATACCATTACAAATATTATATTTCAATAATCATTTTCTGTATTCAGCAAAAGACTACAACTTCGATCAAAGCCTAAACACAGTTTTAGCAGAAATCTATACCATCAGTTCAAGCTCAGTCCAAGCTTTGCACACTCAGTGACACCGTGTCCCGTTAATATTGACCTAATGTCTGCCTGTTGCCCTGTGTACATATTCCACCTGAGTGCTACTTTTTGGCGAGGTTACAGTTGATACCAGACGTGGCTGCTGACATGGCCTTGTATCCAAAGGGCCTTGTTGGTCAGCAGATAACCAGGTGGCTTCCTATTGTAGATTAACTTTCATTAATCGTCAGACGTGATCGATCCACTGCAGAACTGGGTCAAAATATCGATGATGTTACATTTTTTACAATGAAGTTACAATAGTTCATTTTACTTTAATTGTATCGCTAAAATAATGTTATCTTGGATCACAATATTTTTTTAATACTTATTGTTATTCTTTGCTATTAGCCTACTACTTTTTATAGAACATAAACGTCATTATGAAGCAAAACTATTTTTGTACGTTTTATAAGTAGTGGGATACCGCTTGAATGCGACCACATTCTGTACATATACAGATTTTAACAATATTGTTATAGCAGTTTTGAAGCATGTGAGTCACCATCAAGCACATTTCTTTGTTTGTATTTGATTTGGTTCAATACAAAGTTACAAATCAACACACTGTACACACAGTAACGTTATATAGTCATTTGTTGACAATTTTTTATTTTGTTTTCATAAATATTTTTAGCACATATTGTCATGGAGACGTGTTACTATGAGAGAGTACAGTTATGTTGTAATAATGGACAAGAGTCAATATGACTCAATAACATATGAAATACACAGAAAATATGTTTTTCTAACAATACCAGCATATAGCATGAACATGGTTTAAATACTTTACAGGAGTACAAAAAGAAAACATGAAAAACATGAAAAAACTACTTCAGTGCACTTCCAAAGCTTAATATATCTAACTTTTTTTTGTGTTTTTGACTACCGACATGGATCCCACTTTGTACATTCCCCCTCCCCTTGAAACTACGGGTAAAGCAGTTTAAAATTCCCAAGGAAAAAAGCCTTCATTGGAAAGAAAAAAAAGTCACCAATTCAGTGTTTCTCTTGAAGCCTGATATAATGAGCATGCTTTTGTTGGTATTTGTGCCTGTAGCTGCTTGGAACATTCAACAATTTCACTTTACAAAGATAAAACCAAATTTAAAATAGCTTAGCTGACATACAAGTAGGCACATATACACTTAGGTTTACTGAAAATATTTTGTTTCTACTGCGTTACTACTGTGACGTTTTGCCTCCAGCAGTAAATTAGGTCACTGTGATGTGGATCCACATTTCCACTTTGCAAGTGATAGCAGATGTTGCATAATGTCAACTGTCCCTTCTGGAGCGGCATGCCCAATAGGTTAACGACCTGCTGTGACATGCTTGTTTGATCATTGTGACAGTTCAGCATTTTGTTTGATTTGTGAAAATGTTTGGCTGGTTATCTGTTTCGTCAGCACTGGTCTCTGGGTAAACAGTGGAAGGAGGTAATCGGCTAAATGTTGTAGATAAACTTAAAGGTGCTACGAGGAACTTTTAAATATTTCGGAAACAGTCTAATTTTTTCCTCTGATTATCATGAATTACATGTAACAGCAAACGAGACCATCAGTGCAAAGAATGCTATTTTTATTTAGTTTTTGTTTATGCCTTTGTCTGGGTACGTTCACCCAGGAACAACAGCTGGCGTAGTAAAAACACTACCGCTTTTGTCCAAAGGGGGTGAGTGAATTAACACAAACTTTAAGTTCCTCGGAGCACATTTAAAAACTCTGTGTCATATAGACATATGTAACTTTTTCGGCTAAGCTATTCGATATTAATCAATGTTTGTAAAAAATGCCAGTAGTGTAGTCAGAAGAGGTATATGCCTTGCAGGGCTCAGTTGGAGCTCTGAACAGTAGTTGCTGGTCGTACAGTGATCTGGATGGTCTTGAGGGCAAACGAAGGCCCGGTGCCAGACTTCCAGTGAATGCCCTTCCGTCTCATAGAGCGTCCCTTTGCCCTCAACCACCAATACCTTCCGTTAAGGTTGTTCTCTCCACAGCTGTTGAACCACCAACCACCTGCCAAGGGATCATGATAAGACACATTATGTTAAAGCCCCTGTAAACCCCAAATCCACAAAATCCTTCTAACTTTGTAATTCAGGGAGTTAGTTGCATGATAGTAAAGCATCTGAGAAAAAGAGTTGGGCATATTTATCAATCCAAATAAAAGATTGTCATTTAAGTTTGATAAACTTTACAGAAATGCGGTTTAGAGGAGGTGGGCTATGCTCTGGTTCTTATGACACACTTAGTCTTTTGAGCCAATCACAGCACTTCTCTGCTCAAACGTTAATAATAAATAAAAAACAATGGCTGCCTGCCACCATGCAGAACGTTTGATACGGCCACACTAGACAGTAAAACAGCTTCTCATTATTTTGTTTATGGCTATGATGTTGATACAGGTCACAACTTGTGCTGAATTGGCTTTGTATAACTAACTTACCTGTGTGATTGCGAGCGCAGTGGGAGTTCCGGTGGTTGTCATTTTTTCTGTCTTTAGTTGAGAATCTCATGCCGGTGCTGTTGGCCATGGCGTCGGGCAGGTCACCAGAGAAATGGCTGACCTGAAGGGTGTAGCCCTTAGCGGCACCGTCCAGTAAGAAACGATACTCAGCCCAGTGCTTCTCCTCCTTCCAGTCCCCCACATCAATACGCAGGATGTAAACTCCCTGCTGTGTCAAGCTGTTGATCTTCTTTAAGCCAAGCCAGAAGTCTTCTGCAAAACACACAAGTCAGATTTTATATTCTTGGGATGTCCCATATATGGCAAGGCAAGGCAAGGCGTGTTTACTTATATGGCAATTTCATACACAAAGGCAATTCATATATATTTTCTTTGTATTTTTGCAACCTTGTTCATTTGCTAACCTTTAGTTTATTATGTCTCTTTTGTATCCTAAGTTTACAATTAATTTTAAATAGGAATTTCCTATACATTCCTAAACATTTTCAATACTTTTTTTCAATAAATTATCATTTTCAACTTTGTCAAGAATATGTGGCTTACACACAGTCATCTTTAATAGGTGCAGGCATGCATGTAAACTTGTTTACTTTGGCCTGCGGTGGAGTTTTCATGACTGCACAAAACTGGTATAATAATAGTTAGGTAGGGTGTGTAGTCGTTAAAGAAAATTGTAACCAAAATCCATGCCTGCAGGAGACTGTACTTTGGAACGTGGCATGACTGCACCTATCAGCTGCTGTCTGAGTCTGTGTGTGTGTGTGTGTGTGTGCGCTGCAGCTAAAGCTACAACTTGCACTGTACTCAGACAATAGAGGAAGTCACTTTGACAGTCTAAGGCTGATATGCAACAATAACAATTTCCTATGACCGGTATTTCAGGAAGTACTTGAATAAAGCACATCCCCTCACCAAAATAGCCTGCGCAGCTTAATGTTGTATTCAGTATTAAATGCTCGAGTGCTAGTCTTAAAAATGTAAAGCAAAATGTGATATATTTAGACCTAGGATTTAAACTATAGTAAAAGTGGTATATTTTAAAGTGAAAAAAAAAATACTTACTTTCCAGATCTCCAAAGCCTTTCTCATACTTGTTCCATGTCTGGTCAAAATCCACTGAACCATCGAGCCTGCGCTGAATGACCGTTGACCCCCCATCTATAGAATGGATAAGAAATATATGTCCAGTCAAGTCACTTTTCTAAAAGCAACACACAAACGTTTACACAAGGATCACGAAGCCTACTTGTGATAGGTTAAGTAAACAAGATAACTGCCAATGTATCTGGCCTTTACAGATAACCTGTACATGTGGCTATCTAGCTTGCTAACCTTTTCTTTTTTAAGTAAGTTTATTGATTTTCAGAGGGGTTGACAATTGAGAGAGCATTGCAAAAATATATACAACCCTCTTTTCCAACTTACTCTAAACACTGAACACATTCTGAACCCTTACCAATAGACCAAAAAAAATTACTTTTGATTTATTTCTTTAAATGTGTTTTGTTCATTGGAAATATGTTAACAAAAAACAATACTTCACCTTATAAATGACAGTTACATAGCCTATTTATATGAACTCAGATTGTTGCGGTCTCACCCACCTGGACCCATTTGGCAGTAAACATTGAACGGCTCCGATTGATTGGGCTTGATAACATAGATTCCACTGTTTGCCTCTCCTTTGTTAAACAACTCACTGCAGCCACTGGGGAAGTCTGAAACACAAAGAAAAAGAACATATGAATGCATACAAAGTTTCCCTCAGCTCTTGCAAATTTTATTTGAGGACATTTTATCATTCCCCCCCTGACCAACATTTTGACTAACTGTGAATACATTTGAAATAATTTTACCATTTGTGTCCAGGCCAGTTGAGTTCTCGTTCAGATATTCGAACATATCAGAAGCTGCGGAGTCTGAAGTCGTCGGCTTATCAATTGTATCTTGGAAGCTGTTGTCGCTTATCTGCAAGATAATGCAAATGATTCTGCGATGTTAAATTGTATTTTCAACCTTTGAAAAAAAAGCAGTTTCCCTCTCTCATATTCCTATCCCATTCCCATATACAGAAGAATTTGCATAGATAGTACCATACTAGATCCTCACAAATAGATTGCAAATGTTTGGTCTGCAAAGAGAAAATGTAGTGAAATATATTGACAAACAGTTTTGTACCTTTTCCTCCAGATTATTAATCTTCACTTTCTGAGTGTTGAGCTGGTCGTGCTGCTCGCTCACAGCTTTCAGCAGATTGGTGATTGTTTTCTCTTGCCCTTCAATCACCTCCTGAAAATGACATAATACAAACAAATGTCCATTATACCTCCATATTACATATACATAGGAAACCGTTTAAAGAATACCTGTTGAGTCACATGAATTGAAGAAATCACATTTGTTTCAGTGTTTTTTTCTTTGAGTGGAATAAATAATTTTCCTTATAACAGAATGAAATATAAGAGATTATAAATCAAGCCAAATTGTAGAACACACAAATGATTTTGTAATGGGTAAAGTTGATTTCCTTCTGCCAATAAACATGTGTGCAGTTCTGTAGCCCACATACAGTCTTTTGACAACTTCTAAGTGGAGCTGGACACTTTGATCAAAACTCGTTACTGAAATAAATCATCACATCATCGTCATACGAAGATAGTTTTATCACATAAGCTTGTTCTAGGCCCAATGCTCTTGGCAACTAATATAAAGAAATAACTTAAATGGTAAGTAAGTTGCTGTCATCCAAATATTATAGTTGATTAAATGCATCTCCAGTCTCCATTGTTGACTTGATTTGAGTGAAAAAGTTTTTATTTGCTAACCTACAACTTATTTTGGCGTGCACACAATCCTTCACTAACTGATGCAATGTTAAATAACGCACTTAGAAAAAATGTAATCATCCCGTCTTCATTGCTTACCTTGAGTGTTATAATTTCCCCGAGCTGGTCTGCGGGCACCATGCTCTGCGACAGCCCCTTAAGCCTGTCCTCGAGGTTCCCCACTTTGCTCTGCAGCTGCATGCGCTCCTGCAGTATATTGTTGATCTTCGAGTTGATTTCCAGCGACAGATTCCGGATCTCCTCGTTGTTGGCCTTCAAGAAATTGGTGGTTTTCTTCAGCTCCTCCTCCTCCTCCTTGATCTCCGAGGTTACCACCGTGAGCTGGTTGAAAGAGCGGTCGAAAATGTTCAACTTTTGGAAGATGTCGTTGATTTGGCTCTTGGTCTTGTGCACAAACTCCCGCAAACTCTGGCCGAGTTGAAGAAGGCCATTGGCGAGCAGACGAACATCATCCAACATTGCAAAACGCGACTTCGCCTCGGTCGGGCTCGGCACTGTTGTCAAGGCGTGGGAGGGTATCGTAGGGTATTCTTCTCTACCTGCGGATTTCAGAGAGCCAGCAGAAGCGGCGGAGATAGCTAGTAGCGTCAGCAACAGGCAAGATATCAGCTTCATCGTGACTTTTTCCTTATCCAATCCTGGGACAGTGGAATATTTTCTAACACCCCCAATCCACTTCTCTTGTGTTCCTCTACTTTGCGCTCCTCTCAACACTCCCCCTCTCTGCCTAGAACCTTCTGTAGACGTCCCTTTGCTGTTTTAAATGTTGTGAGAGCAGTCGGACGGCCTGGCTGTGTTATATACTGCCCCTCTCAGTAGAGGAGGGGTGTGTGTGGGTGTGTGTGTGGGTGTGTTTGTGTGTGTGTGTGGGATTAGCTGATCATTAAAGCCTACTATGTTTTAGCTCAGTACCCTGCCTACCTTCTCCCAAATCCCCCCCCCCCTCGACGAGCCCTCCCTCTCCTGAACAAACAAATCACAGCAGTGAGCAAATGACATATGCCCCTCGCCCCCCCCCCCCATACACACACACACACACACACACACACACAAACCCTACTAGCTATTTAACCCCAATCCCCTCTCCATACCACACCCCTAGCCCTGGTCTACCCATCTGTGCTGCTAGCAGCGGCTTTAGCTGATCAGCAGAAAAACCAACAATGGCCATCGCAGGTTTTTTTTGATTGATCGTCAGTCTGATCAATCTCAAACCCTTATAACCCCCGCACACTTTGCTGTGATTGATAATGCCAGGTGTAATTAATACTCCTGGCTCTGATTTAGGGCGCTGCTGAATCAGCCTAGTAGCAGGCTCTGCTCCTCTGTTTGCGTGGGTAGGGGAGGGGGCTAGTCTGTCATCTTGAGCCAGGGTTTTTAGCTTGTGGGCGTGAATGATGCTAGCCAGTATGGACAGTGTGTACTCATCATCTCGGTTTTTATTGCCCTGCGTTGTAATTTTTCTTCAAAGTTTGTCATGCCTTGTGTGATATATTTTCTCCAATGCCACCAGATATGAACTGGAGAATATATGGTTTGATGATTAGCTTGCAGCTTTTTAAAGGGTCATGCCTGTGTGTGTGTGTGTGTGTGTGTGTGTGTGTGTGTGTGTGTGTGTGTGTGTGTGTGTGTGTGTGTGTGTGTGTGTGTGTGTGTGTGTGTGTGTGTGTGTGTGTGTGTGTGTGTGTTTGCGTGTTTGCGTGTTTGCGTGTGTGTGTGTGTGTGTGTGTGTGTGCGCCTGTGTGTGTGCGTCTGTGTGTTTGCGCTGCCGAGTCCTGGCGTAAAGAGACCATCTTTATGGGGAATGTCTTAGTAAGTTGTTTCACGGCAGACTTGCAATGTTGGTGAAATATGTCCACTTTTAGCCAGAGAGGGGGAGGAGGAAACTAATCAGCCAAATGACTTGGTGTACTGTAGTATTTGATTGGAAAAGTAAATATTTATGCTTTTGGCACTTAATGCTGTGTGGTTTCCAGCCCCCTCAGTAAGTCTGTCCTGTTATATAGTGCGGAAAATACCTTTTAGACCAGTGGTTCTCAATTATTTTCTGTCATGCCTGTCTGTCTGTCATGAAAACATTTCTGTCCCCTAGGGGGGCTAGGGGACAGAAATGTTTTCGCGCCCCCCATAAATTGAAATACTATTGAGAACCTGCTAATATTTATTTATTTATCTGTACACTGTATGAGTTTCTGGCAAGAGCATTCTGCATACAATCACCTTATTATCAAATTAGATAACAAAAATTAGCTGAGATAACTTCTGCAGCAAAAAAAATCAAAGTTCAGTTTATTAGCTCAATTTGTAACATTTAAACAAGACTGCTCAGTCTGTGTGAATCTCAGGACAGAGAAACAAGAGCAAATTATTTTCATTGCATTTCATTCAAAACATTTTTAAACTGTAAACATAGTTAAGGTGGTGTTTTTTATTATTATAGGCCAATAGGCCTTCTGTGATGAGACAACCAATAATTCATTAATGTTATTATTAGTCTACTTGCTTGATTTCTTTTTAAATAGCCTACAGAGACACTTGGAGACACATGTGGACATTTATTTACTGCAAATCGCGGCCTTTCGCGCGGATATGACCATACACAAGCACACATCGCTTGCTAGCACTAAAAAAAAAAAAAAGAAAAAAAACATTTTTTATTTTTTTTGGTCAGTTGGAAATCAAGGCAGCCCGCGTCCCCCCCTGACAACTCACGGCGCCCCCCCAGGGGGGCGCGCCCCACCATTTGAGAAGCACTGTTTTAGACTGAATAATTGCTATGTCATGCAATCATATGCCTTTTTTGGCTTAGCTTATAATTGGTTCTGGTTCATACAGGCAAGTTTATATTGAAGATGTCCTGTTGGTAACTTTCACTATTTACTTTTTGAATGGTATGTTTTCATTGGTCAGCATATCAGTCACTTTGTATGGCAAATTAAAAGCGTATTACATGGTTATAGAAGATGTACATAGTAACACATAGCAGAATTTACTGAAATATAATATTTCTCCCATCGCCTCAAGCTATGATTCCAAATTTAAAAATGTTAAGACCTTGGCTGTTACTACAGCTATTTACAGTTATATGGGTGAATTAGCTCACTTCTCAGTTATGAGGTATGCCCCCTAACAGAGCGCAAATAAACGGTCCTATGGAAAAAACAAACAAATTTGGCCAAGGATTGAGTGAATGTGGCTGGTATTTGCTCCATCAGCATAAAGCTGGTAATGATATTCAATTCCCCTCATGCCAACACAGTCAGTGGTTAGCTCTGCTGGGGCCTTCCCCTGTAGAGCTGGCATGTTCTACCCGGTGTATGCCCAAGTTCAAATTTTACTCAATAAATGACCATAGAAACATGGCACTGACCCACCTCAGCAATCATTTAAAATAATGTCCAATGTGTCCACTACTATCTTTGTTTTAATAGTTTGAGAATTGTAGTTTGATTCCAATTTTTGTTTGCTGTGTCTGTAGCTAGCTATACTGATTATTTTCGTGCATACTATAGTTATTCCTGTGATATTGTTGTGGTACCCTTTTCTAGCCATTGTAAGTCTATGCATTGATGACCTTTTTATTTGACCTCTGGTTGGGAGGCCTGCTCTGGTAACGTGCAGTGAGTCAGTCTTTTGTTCCTGGGTTGGATGGTGTGGATACCTTTCACCATCGCCCCATCCTTTGTTATTTACAGGGGAAAACAAAGTCATGTTCACTCACTATTGTAGCACCAATGTTTTCACCATATTGATTTACAGGAAATATGTGCAAAATGTGTGTTAACTGGACCATGAGTTAAGTTAAGACATTTCAAAATTTGACCATAGTTCTATCACTTTATATATTTGAGTTTTTTAAATTTTTTGTTTTAGTGTTCACATCTCATTTAAAAGGCAGACTTAATATGATAAACTTTATTCCAGACTCAGGTGGTCCATATAAAATACACATAAAACACAGACAATACAAAACAAACAAACACAAACAAGTATAGGGTTAAAACACATACAGGCATCTATGCCAGTGCTTCCAGGAGTCAGACAGATATTTTGTGTCACTTTGTGCAGGTACGGCTAGGGCCATAATGACTCCATTCTTTGACTGGTTAAGTTGACACATAAAACTGTAAATAAACTTTCTAAGGACAGCATGAAAAGTGGGCACATAACTGCTTAAAAACATATGTACTCAACACTCCTTCTCTGTAGGCTCTCCCAGCCTATTGGTGAGAAGCATATGCTGATCTATGTAAAATCAATAAACAATACCTTTATCCATCTATATAGCCTCTGGGTTCAAAATGGCGAAGATGAGTAGCTGAGAGTTTATTTGGAAACTTGTAAAGTCAAGTCATTTTAGGGTCAATTTCAGTTCAGCCCACTTTAAAGCTGCCATTAAACCTGTTAGAACATGCTAGAATGAGGGAGAGATTATATTCCCACGCTTCCCTGTCAGTTGTGGTTCCAGCTGTGGTCTCTGTGGGGCCGTCACTACGTCACTGCGGTTTGTCAGCTGATCCCGGGTCACTTTGTACTTCCATCCTCCCCCCCCCCCCCCCCCCTTCACAACAGTACAACCAGTGTATTTGACAGCACAGTCACTTTGCTGCCAAGTTTGGAGGCAGAATCACAAACAACACCCGTCATACAGTTTATTTCAGGAGAAAGTTTGCTAGCATTTTAAAGGTGGAGTCAGTGATTCTGGAGAAAATCACTTTTGGTCAAAATCAGGATTTCAAGATTTTTTCCGGGTTTTGTTTGACAGATATTCACTGATTTTGACTAAAAAAGTGATTTTGACAACAAGCGTTCTCCAGAATCGCTGACTCCACCTTTAATGTCATCTGTATAATTTACACAATGGTAATGCTTTTTGGTGATCCTCACACAACCGTCAAGTACCTTTTAAGTTTGTGTTTCACCTTCTAGAGGGGTCTATCCTGTAACTTTCAAAACATTTTTGGTGTGATTATGACATTGTTTGTCATAATCATTTTCATCTAACATTTTACACAGATGGTATCCCTATGCAATGAGTCAAACTCTCCACCCCCTGTCCTTCCACTTAATGTTTTTGTTTTTTAAACTTTTGGTAGCAGGTCTCATTGTTGTTGACAGGCCAAGCCTACGTTTTTAACCAATTAGAAGATGGTTTACCTACTCTGGTGGCCTTGCCCTCTTGAATCTAATCTGATGCAATAATAACGTAACTGGGTCAATCACTTTCAAAAAGACTTGGTCTAGATATCAGAGTAAGAGATCAGGGGTCAGGTTCTACATATTTTTTATTCACTGATTTTGTCAAAAAGTGACACCCAGAGAGTTTTATACATTTGCTACATGACATAAATTTTGATGTGCCTTTGTCCTCTGTGTTTGTGTGTGTCTTCTAGGAACCTGCTGTATGTGAACGCTCAGAGTCTTAACTTCGCCAACCGCCAAGGCTCCGCTCGCAACATCACCGTCAAAGTGCAATTTATGAATGGAGAGGATCCAAGCAACGCAATGCCGGTACGCCCTTATGAGGAGTTATTAGATATAAGGACAAAAATGCTGTTTTTTAGTGGATCTTAGTCTATTCTGCCATTTTATCTATATGTGTTATTATGTTGACAACTATTGATTTTGGAATAATTAATTAAAATATATTGAAATTTAGTGGTGGTATAAAAAAAGCTGTACAATCTAACAGTAATGCATTATCTACAGCTGTGTGCATGTCCTCCATACATGTTGACAAATAGTCATAATTCATCCTAACTTGGCTTTATGACGTCATAAATGTTAAAATTTATCCCCCAGGTGATATTTGGGAAGTCCAGCTGTTCAGATTTCGCTAAAGAAGCCTATACTGCGGTGGTGTACCATAATAGGTGAGTTCTTTGTCTGTTGGCGTCCTTTGGTTACAATAGTCTCTATATCGTGCTGCATGCGAACTATACTATACACAAATATCCCAAAAACAATAATGCATTTTCATTCAGTCCAGCAGTTATCAGAATTACAATATTAAAGGTGGAGTCAGCGATTCTGGAGAATGCTTGTTGTCAAAATAACTTTTTATCAAAAATAGTAAATATCTTCTCAAATCTTCTACCTGTACGTACTTTTTGCTCTGAAAGAAAATCTGGTGTTAATACACAGTCTAGGCTCTGTAAACCAGTGTGTACACTAAGGGTATGTAAACAAAGGGGGCCACCGCAGCTAGCAGCATGCCTGTTTACAGAGCCTAGGCTGTGTATTAACACCAAATTGTCAAAGGAATACTTCACCCATACGGAACCAGCGTTCTATCATTATAAAATAACTATTATAATAATAATAATATAATATAATGAATGAGGTTTTTCTTCCCTCAGTCTTCCCTTAGTCTTCCCTTGGCCCAGCTGTCCTGTTATTCTTGACCCTTACTGTGATGTCACAGTAAGGAAACTGTAGGGTTAGACAGTGAGACCATAAAACACTCTTTCTGCCTTTTCTCAGGCTAAGATGATCTAATTTCAATTTTATTTGCATATTTATACTAAATAGGATCTCCGAGTTCAATACACCTTCATATTCCAACCGGTGAAGTAGGCCTTTAACTTCAGTTCACACACATTCCGAACAGGTTGCGGATCATAAGGAGATATTCACTGATTTTGATAACAAATGATTTTAACAACAAGCGTTCTCCAGAATCGCCGGCTCCACCTTTATTGATGTGATGACATCTATGGTCAGTGTTTTGTTAACTGTGAGGTCTGCAAGTCTGAGTCTGATTCTTAGCTAAACAAAACAAACTCAATCCACAAACATTGTCCATCAATATAAACATCCCCGTGTACACCTTTGATGGCATTCCTCAAAGACTAAGTTGAATCAGCCATCTGGATATTGTCAAGTGGTGTCCTTGGCCCAAGTTTCTCCCATCTGTACATAGGAGCTGAGGGGTCTCTAATATTTTATCACCACTATTAGAAAGTACTTTACGACATCCATCCGTTCGTCATTTGTCACTCAGGGGTCACACGTTCAAGGCTAGAATTAATCAACCTGTGAATAATGTACCACTGTGGCCGGGACAGTCGTGCATCGGGGGCTTAATCAAAAGCCTTAGGAGTGCTTGTAAGGTAATGGCCAATTACAGTCTTCATTTCACTCAGAAAATGGCACAATATTTCTCTTTGTCAAAAGTCTTCAGGGAACATATGAAGAGAACCTGATGAACAATGAAAGAAAATTTATCTTTTATTAGAAATGGTTTGTGATCTGGAAAAAAAAGTGCTCTTTATATTGTTTCTCCTTGAGGATTTTTCTTTGTTCTGCTCAATATACAACATGTTTTTTTCCCAATAGAACTACAGGCCCTTCTGTGACCTTTTTAAAGCAGTTGTTGTAATATCCAATTTTAAGGTGATCCTAGTTTGTTACTGAGAACTGGCCTTTTGAGTTTCCTCCTTAGTTACTGTAAATAGATTAGCTGTTATAAGTGATATTTAATTCATTTTTAGATCAAGTAACTTACACTTATGAATCCCTGTTTGTCTGTTTTGTCTGTCCAAATTTATGAATCTAGCTAGAATATTAGAGCATGGTGAAAACTTCTCAATACTTTTCAAGAAAAGAGTTGTGTTAAAGTCTTTTTGGAAAAGCAATGGCCAGACCCTATAGTAATGACAGACTTGCACCCATTTGGAAATCACGTTATGTGGAGTGCAATCCAGTATTGAGGAGGCACTGACCACATATGCAATCAGTAGAGCAAAACAGTTCAACCTTCATAGACTTCCAATGGGTCACCATTACACTGTTGACTAAAGCCAGACATTGTTTTGGTTACATAAAGGGCCGGTTTCACAGACATGGATTAAGCCTAGTCCTGGACTAAATGGAATTTTGAATGGAGATTGTCCATTGAAAGTACAATTTAGTCCAGAACTAGGCTTAATCCATGTCTGTGAAACCGGCCCAAAGTGTTCAGGCAATGTGGCGATCCGTAGTCAATATAGATATAATTAGAACTCTGGTCTGGTTTAGCCCGAATGACATTGAGATGGCAGCCTGACGCATATTGCCTGTCGATGTACTATATAATCTGTTTTGGGTGATTGTCCTTTCTAATCTGTTTATATATTGAATAAAAACAGCTTTTTAACACTATTATTGAAGAGTGAGAATTGTTTCATATTATTATAATTTACTTTGAATGAGTGCAAGCTGTATTTCCTACATGTAAAAATAATGCAAAATACATTAAAAGAACAAGACCAACAACAACACAGTATTAACTGAAGCATACTCTTATTTAATCCTAACCGTTCTCCACTCCACTTTTCCCCAGGTCCCCAGACTTCCATGATGAAGTGAAGATCAAGCTGCCTGCCTCTCTGTCAGACCACCACCACATTCTGTTCACCTTCTACCACGTCAGCTGTCAGCAGAAGCAGAACACACCTCTGGAGACTCCTGTGGGATACACGGTAGGTTTACAGACACTGGTTCACATACGTTTTTTGTTGATGTTGTTTGCAGCTATTTGTACTCACAATTGCAATCTCCATGCAGTCATAAGGTGTCAACTTACCGGTAGATGTCTTCATACACAAGTGTATTTCAAACAGTTAGGCTGATTATCTCAGTCTTTCTTGATTTTCATGCAGCACACATAGCATTTTAGCCAAATATGAAAACGAATACATTAAGAATATGAACCTTAATGAAAAGAGTTTGTTTGTTTTCTGTATCTCATTTTAGCGTCTTTGTGTGTGTATTGGTTTCTGCATTTTGAGTATTTTGTATTTTTGCATTTTTATAAAGCAACTTTGAGTGTCTAGAAAAAGCGCTATTTACAGTAAATCCCATCAATTATTATTATATCTATTATCATTTTCTGTTATTCTATATTTCCCCCCCTGTGTCTGCAGTGGATCCCCATGCTGCAGAATGGACGTCTGCGGACGGGACACTTCTGTCTGCCCGTGTCTCTGGAAAAACCACCTCAATCCTACTCTGTTCTCTCACCAGATGTAAGACACTTTCTTTTATTCAAATGTTTTTTAAGTATGCATTTTTCAATTAAACTATGACAAAGGTATTAATTAAGTAAGGATATATTTTAAACCTTGCAGCTCTTGCTTTGAGTAATGTTTTATTCAGGGAAAAGAATTGTGCTACATTGTGCATTCATTTTCAATGTTTGTTAAATTAAAATTTTGCCAATACAGCATTTACTTTATTTGCTCTGGTGTTGTTGTACTTCAGGTTCCTCTCCCAGGGATGAAGTGGGTGGACAACCATCGAGGAGTATTTAATGTGGATGTGGTCACCGTGTCAACAATCCACACGCAGGTAACAATATCTATACAGCAGTTTTAGAGTGGAATTAAACTCCATGACCTCTCATTCGCTTACCGTGTCAAGTATTCCCTGTTGTTATAATCTGTATATATTTAAACATAAGGAATGTGCTGCTGTACAATTAAAATATTATTTCTACGTTTCCAAACTGGAATGAAGAACAGTTTTATTGTCATTTCAGTTGCCAGAGAATTATCCCATAAGCATCACATAAAGCTTAGAATTAAAAATTTCAACAGAAAAAAAACACAGTGTATATTTTTTCCGCATTTAGACCCTAAGTCCTTTCCAGCACCAGTTCATTAGTGGGTGAAGCTCGCCTCTCCTGTAATTTACTGTGGTCTGCTCCAACACACACACACACACACACACACACACACACACACACACACACACACACACACACACACACACACACACACACACACACTTGTTACCATCTCTCTGTGTGTGTGGACTGGGGGTGCGGAGTGCTTGACTGTGGTCCCTAGGAGCCTAACTGCCACTAATGTGCTCATAAATCAACTGTTGCTGGCGCAGATTAGACGTGCTGGATAACTGCTGTGTTCTTGTGGCAATGTTTCGTTTTGTGGTTTCCACTCGTTGAGCCAACTTGAAAGACGAGTGGGTTCCAAGTGGGTTCCATGCTTACTGTAGTTTGTCGACTCTCTTCCCCCATTTTTTTCTTCTAATTCAACTTTACCTAACTTTAAATAGTGCGTAACTTTTTCATATAAATGAATGATGTCACAATCGAGCCATCGCCAAACGAGATGACACAAAATAAAAATAAAAATCCCAAAAAGTGCCCAAGAAGTGTTTCACTTGTTGATTCTGCTGCTTAGAAAAAACCTGGACGTACAGCAGAAGGAACATAATCCATGCGCGATCACTGACGGCTTACCTCATGTAGATGCGCCGACAGCGTTGTTGTTATTACTCAGAATTCCTCATGGGGGCGGCAGAAGTTACGCACTGTTGCTTTAACACTGTTTAAAAAAATTATAATTATCTTCTGATCTTTTTACATCCATCTCTTTTAATAACCCCATTCCCTGCGTTTTCTTGTATTTCGTTTGCCAACAAATTTCTCACTATATGTTACCCTAACCCCTCCCCTATCCCTCTCTGTCCCCTTCCCATTTACCCCCGTCCAGGACCAGTATCTAGATAAGTTCTTTGCGTTGGTGCATGCGCTGGACGAGCACATGTTTCCGGTGCGTATCGGAGACATGCGCATCATGGAGAACAACCTGGAGACGGAGCTGAAGGCCAGCATCGCAGCACTCAACTCCTCCCAGCTGGAGCCCGTGGTCCGCTTCCTCCATCTGCTGCTGGACAAACTGGTGGCACTGGTGGTCAGGCCGCCTGTCATCGCCGGGCAGATCGGTAGGATATGTTACACGTCAATAAATAGCCAGGTATCAGGGAGGATATTACTCAGCAATGTTCTTTTTGCTACTTTTTTTTATGTTTATACATTTTTTTATTTGGTTAAGAAACAATGAAAATGGAGAACTGTCTTACTTCCTGTAAAATGTAACATGATTGATCCTCCAATAAATAAATAAAAATTGTCAGGGATCAGACATTAGTTTTCGAACAGTTTAGGGGCTGATGGTTAAGTTGTCAAGAAGAGTTAGGTATCAATTGTGCCATTTCAATTTAAGATTTTTTTTTATTCATAGAAATTATGATTTTACATCAAGGTTAAAAGTTTTCCTAAATGTGGTCATGCCAACAGCACTGTAATTTGCTACATAACTTATTGTTTTAAGCTCGGGTTTGTCACCACTGTATCTGCCTGCCAAGAAAGACAAATTCATTCATTATTGCAATGCCCTTTGTATTTTGCGCTGTCACTACCTACCACATACTAAATCTTAAAATAAACTTAAAGTGTTGTCTTAAACAATATTATGCACTTAAAAATTAAACTTATGTAAGGTCATGTAACGTGCCATCTGAATCAGTACACCCCAAAAAGTATTTGTATAGTTTATTTTGGTGGGCAAACCTGTTCATGCATTATATTGTAACTTTGTAGTATATGCACTGCTTTTAGTCCATGAGTGCCTTTTTGTAATTATGTCACTTTGTGTGTGTGTGTCTCTCTCTCTCTCTCCAGTGAATCTGGGCCAGGCGTCCTTTGAAGTCATAGCCTCCATAGTGAACCGCCTTCACAAATACCTGGACACCAGCCAGGACATGCACGGGCGCAACGGCCTGCTGTCCTCCTACGTCCACTACGTCTTCCGCCTGCCCAGCACCGACCCCAACACACCTTCCCCAGGTATCCTGCTGTCAAATACAGTTTGGCAGCAACTTCTATGTCTGTTTTTCAGTTTTCTCCTTACAGTATAAATTGACTTCATCCAACCCCCCTCAACTCACTGGTTGTCTATAATCAAACCTGCCTGCCATAATTTTTCTTTTTTTATCGTTTGCCTTTTACCCTCCTGCATCTATTTTGTCTTCTGCCTGCCGTACACAGACCCCAAATCATCCTTAACAGGTAGATATGGCCCATCACCACTGTCCATCTTAACCTGTGTGCAATTGTTCTTTCATCTAACATCAAAGTCACTTTCAGCTATTTTAAGGTAGAGTCAGCAATTCTGTTGAACGCTTGTTGTCAAAATCACTTTTTGTGAAAATCAGTGAATATGTCACCCTCTGCTACCTATCCGTGGGCTAAATAAACATACACACCCTAGGCTCTCTGAACTGGCATGTTGCTAGCTACGGTGGGCCCCTTCAATTTACATACCCTCTTTTACAAAAAAGTGATTTTGACTGCTGACTTTGCTGACTGCACCTTTAAGTAATATTCCATTTTGGTAGAGCTCTTCATGTGTGGTACATGATTTCCTGCAATTGTCCCATACTAGCTAATAAACCATCCACTGCTTATTGACATTGGTTTGCTGCTTCGAACCATAATCATTTATGAATATCCAAGTTTATGCAACTCTCACAAGTGAGTTCACATCATGCAAGATGGAAGTATCGTGTTAGGATACATTGGCTTTTTGATAAGAGGCATTTATTAATGATTGTTGTCAACATCACTTTTTGCCAATGTCAGTGAATATCTCTTCTCGATCCGCTACCTGTCCGTAATGTGTGTGCGCTGAATTTATTTTTGTGTTAAAGTTAATGCTCTGTGAAAGAGTATGTTGCTAGCTACTGTGGCCCCCTTTCTTTACATACCATTTAACAGAGCCAAGGCTGTGTGGATTTTTAGCAGATCATGAGGAGATATTAGAGAGATTTTGAAAACCATTTATTTCGACAACAATTGCTGACTCCACCTTTTTAAATGTGTGGATTGGGAGCAGAGTTAACATGGAACCATCATGTGACCTGACCTTGGCTTGGTAGTAGTAGTTCAGTAGTTATTCCCATCACATTCCAGTTGTCCCATACAAAGTCAATGTCAAAATTATTTCTATAGCACATTTAAAATCAGTTGACCAAAGTGCTGTACAAGATACAATACAAAAGAACATAAAAAATACATGAAAAAAAAAAATTAAGGGAGGAGTCTCGAAATCGCAACTTTTGTTAAAGGCCAATACAAAAAAATTAGTCTTTTTCAGCAACGTTTTAAACTGGTCAACTTTACAGGGATCCAGGTTATATTCATACCCCTCTCTCCTTGTATTGTCCCAGGCCCAGGAGGGTTGGGAGGCTCCATGCATTATGCCACCATGGCTCGCTCGGCTCAGAGACCCGCCAGCCTCAACCTCAACCGCTCCCGAAGCCTTAGCAACAGTAACCCTGACATCTCCGGAACACCCACCTCCCCTGACGACGAGGTCCGCGCCATCATAGGCAGCAAGGTAAGGGCCGTCTACGCTCATACATGAGCCTGGAAGTATTTTTAGAGTTTAATTGATTTTCTGTCAATAGGGGTAGAGAATATGTACTTAAACTCAAAAATGTAATGTGGTATCATATCAATTCCTAATATGGACATAGTGGATGGTTTTTGGACACTTATTGCACCTATTGCAATATTTGGCTTGTGCAACATTCATATGGATCTTGAAGATAAATATTTAACATTGCACTTGTCCGTCACCTCCCATTGATTCGTGATCAAATTTAGACAAACTCATGGGTAAGGTTATTGCACTGAATGTACAGTATGGTTCTTACCATCAGTGACATCACGGCAGAGAGGCCTTCCATGTGTACAGTGACCCAGGGGGACTATTTTATCGTCACGTAAACTGTATAGCCTTTTGCGTACACACAAGAAGGGGACATCTTATCTCTGCCCACCCACCCACCCACACATACAAACATATACATGCAATGTTCAGTGTGCACAGGTTGCGAAAGGCACAAGAGATATTTAGTTAACGCTAGCACCGGAAAGCAGATGATGTCAAGAAGATACAATAGCACATTGTTTTAATAGTTCTATATTTTTTTTTATGAATAGCTCGTCAGTTTTTACTATTTATTTCTAATGTGTATATATATATAATGTATATTGTGATGTATGTGGTGTTGTAAATAATGTGATTTCCTCCTTCAAACATGTCTTGATTTAACCCCAAAGTACCTAAACAGTGTTTGAATGCAGCCCCCTTGTTTGATGAATGTTCCCGTTTGCTGCTAATACTATACTAAACCTTTCTTCTCTTGTCTTGGAGGGAGGGGAAGTTACACAAACACACGCTCACAGACACACACACACACACACACACACACACACACACACACACACACACACACACACGCAAACACACACACACACACACACAAACACACACACACACACACGCAAACACACACACACACACACACACACACACACACACACACACACACACACACACACACACACACACACACACACACACACACACACACACACAAAGGGAGGGAGAGATCTATTAAGACAATGTGTTTAATCTACTGACAAGCTAACCTTTTTATTGTTTGTTCCTTTGTTGCATCTTCCAGCAGTCCTGACTTGCTGTGAACCTCTTTAACCTGTCATATTATTCCTTCCTTCCTTCCCTCCTCCTCTCCTTCCCCCTGTGCTGCTCGCTCGCTCCCTTGCTTCCTTGCTGCCTCCCTGCCTTGCGTCCTATGACCTTGGCTCACTGACACTAAAGGGCTTAGACCGGTCCAACTCGTGGGTTCACACCATGGGCTGTAAGAGCGCCCCCTGGGGATCCGGCCCCGGGTCAGCTCCAGAAACCATGCAGGTGGTTTTTAATGAATGCCCCCGTCCTGCCTACACTTCTGCCTCACTGCAAAACAACAACAACTCACTCACTCACGCTTATACTGTTCACCTTTAAAGGGATACTGGGATATTTGGAGTTTTGGTTTATTTGTGTACTTTTTAAACATAGTTACAGAATAAATGGTGAGAGTTTTGGGGCATATTTGTCGTCCCTAATGCGTATTTTAAAGGTCTCATATTATGCAAAATTTCAGGTAGATTTTTTCAATGTGGGTGTGTTGTAGAAACTGTTTTAATGATGGAGTGTCCAAAAAACCTTTTATATTTCTCACAGTGCCATTGCTGAATGTCCTATTTTCTGCCTCTGTCTGAAAATCTCTGTTTTGAAGCCTGTCTCTTTAAGCTCTGCCTTACAAAAAGCCCAAAAAAGAGGATTGTTTTTTCTTATACTTTGGGAGTCTCTAGACACACCAGGGACCCATATTAATGTTAAAAAAGAATTAAAACATGAAAACTGCATTTTGCACAATAGGTGACCTTTAAAGTTTACAGTGTATGTTCTGATGTCATGATCACATTTTATAGATTCAACCTCATTCTGAAGCTACTTTCTAAGGTTTTAAGTCATCTCACTATGTCCCTAAGTTTTTCCGAGCTAGAGAATTTTCTGAACCATATACAACATGACTATTGTAACACAAAGGCATAAAAAGACCAAAACTCCAGAATATCACATTATTCTGCCGAACTTTAAATCACAACCCTCCCAACCCTCATGTATGGGAGTCACAGCCGCCTCCATGACAGTTTGTCCTTCACTCTAGAGTCTCAGGTCTCATCCCTCTTCACTTATCTCATCTAACACCTCCCTTTTTCTCAGTACTCGCATGAAGAGACTCATTGTCTAAATCCAAATATTATAGTGCCAGGTTTTTTTATTCATTTTATTAAATATTATTTTTATTGCAGCAATTTCTCAAACACAGTAGACAGCCACCCTTTCTTTCTATGTCAAGCTTGCCTGACGTTCTGGGTTTACATTGCTGAGCCCAAAACCAAGACATAGAGGGATCTTTTATGTATATATATACTGTACATATATATTTTACAGAATATTTTTGGCATATAGTAGAGAAAAAGATTAGTGTTAGATATCATTTTCATCAGTAGAGTAGATTATTATTTTTTTAATTAAAGTTCATCCATTTCATTTTCTCCTTTCTGCTTCTACACAGTTTTTCATTCTCTCTGCTTTAAACTCACAGTCTCCACTATCAGCTACTGTAGTTACCCTGCATGACGTTCTATTAACCCTAAAACACATTAACTCTGTCACTGGAGAATGGAATATCTGGGAGTGTGTGTGTGTGTGTGTGTGTGTGTGTGTGTGTGTGTGTGTGTGTGTGTGTGTGTGTGTGTGTGTGTGTGTGTGTGTGTGTGTGTGTGTGTGTGTGTGTGTGTGTGTGTGTGTGTGTGTGTGTGTGTGTGTGTGTGTGTGTGTGTGTGTGTGTGTGTGTGTGTGTGTGTGTGTGTGTGTGTGTGTGTGTGTGTGTGTGTGTGTGTGTGTGTGTGTGCGCGCGTGCGTGCGTGCGTGTGTGTGAGCTTCACTTCCCATCTTCATGTGATGTTATGTCTTCTGTTGTTTTGACTTGTCATGACAGAAGCCTATGTTTCTCTCTACTTCCAAAATGAGGGATTATTAAGAAAACAAATGGCATTTTGTGTTTACATAGCGCCTACATTAACACAATTTAACCTGGCTTGGAACATTGTTAATCTACTTACCACTTTAATACTGTAATACTAAATATAACTAATTTATTTAATACTGAAGAGGGATTTTTTCCATATGGCATTTTACATTGCTGAAGTATTGTATTCACCTGGAGTGTTGCAAAATAGCATTAATCATTAAGCATTGTTTGTAATATCAAAGGAAAATGAACCAATACAATGTCTTACCTTGATCTCATAGGCCTTTATGAAGCCAATTTGCTTACCTGCTCATATGACTGTTTTAGATTATGGCTGCAACACTTCATGTGTTACTGCCCTGTCCTGTGTCAAATTTGTTTGTGTCTTCATGTGTTTGTGTGATTGTGTTTGTGTTTGTGTGTGTGTGTGTGTGTGTGTGTGTGTGTGTGTGTGTGTGTGTGTGTGTGTGTGTGCGTGTGACCCAGCAGACACATTTTTTCCTTGTGTGTTGTTGAGGAAAAAAGTTGCAACAACTCCCACGCTCCCGTTGCCTCTCTCCACTAACCTTGTTGTTGTCACCGTTCCATTCATTCCACCCATATAGGCCATGGAGCGCTGTGGCAATCGCATGTCTTCGCACACAGAGAGCGCCAGTTTCTTGCAAACTTTAACGGGACGGTTGCCCACAAAAAAGGTAGAGCCACTCGCACCGGGGGAGGAGCCACGCCAAACCCCGCCCACCTTCTGTCTCCGCCTCCTCACCTGTCTGTCTGTCTGTCTGTCTTGTCTGTGGAGATGTGTGTGTTTGTGTGTGTGCTGCCGCTGGATTGGTCGATATGGTGTTTGGTGGTCGTGTCGTCTTGTTGAATGCTGAATGTCAATGATCTGCCTCTTGTCCAGAATGTGTTATGGATTTTTGAAATTTAAAATGTAATTTATTTACTTTATATATTTTTTTTAATTCTTGTTAACATTTTTTTTTTTAACTATACGTGAAATTAATTTTGGTTGTAGTCTGGCTAACTTAGTCTGGGAAGTCTCCTTTCTTAGGGCCCTATTCAATACTGATTACTTTAAAGAAGCAAAGATTATCCTTCAAGTAAATCCACGCTGCAAAAAGTAATATATAAATCAGAATAATTAGATTCTGAGTTTGGTTATAAATCGAGACCTGCCCGTTTTTAATCTTGTCAACATGATTGAGGAAGACTTGCCAGACCCTGGACAAGATTCAAGGAGTTAGCCAGACAGTGTTGGATGTTGGTTTTGCGTAAATAACACCTAAAGTTATTGATGTTAGTAAAACAAAGACACATAAATACTTCTCTCCATCACTAAAAAACACAGGAAAATATTTTCATCAACACCTAATACAATGTATACTAATATCAGGAAATTAAATTTATTACATTTTGCATAATTTCAAAAATTTTAAAGTTGCACATAAATGTAACTTAATTTTTTTTTACGAGTGTTGTCGAATTGTTAACCCTCACTGTAATGTATAAATATAATGTTAAACCTCTTTTTTTCTTTAATCAAGTTAATTTTCAGATTTGGGGCTGCAGAAGCTCTACTCGACTGTTCTTTCATATCATACAGTATATAGAGAATGCTAGAATTTCCTAATCACTACCTAAACCTACTCAACCCTAACTCCATGTCATATACCTGATTGAGTGAATTCACCTTTGATTCCAGTACATTAACTAAGTAATCTGTTAACAACATTGTAGACTATAGTTTATTTGAATTTAACATGGACATAGCACTTCTCCCGATGCCTCACATTGTCTCTGTCTGCCTTATGGCCCGTCCCGCGCTGCTGTCCTGTCCCGCTCAGCTCTTCCATGAGGAGTTGGCCCTTCAGTGGGTGGTGAGCAGTGGGAGTGTTCGGGAGGGCGCTCTGCAACAGGCCTGGTTCTTCTTTGAACTCATGGTAAGAAAAATGTTTATACCAACAAAAAAAAAACGGCTTCGACAAGGGCTGGGTATCAACGTTCAATATTTTTTTGGCACAGACCGAAATGCCTCAATACAATCGGGTGTCGAAAATGTCTTGTCATTCAATGTCAGTGAACGTAGGCAGTTACTTCGATTTCAGTTTATACAGTATAAAGTTTTATATATTGTTATTTTGTAAAGATACCAGGCAGCTGGAAAATAAAACTTTTTTTTTACCACTCTGTCTAATGTCATCCTGTTAAAACGGGTTTCATAAAGTATTGTTCAGTGACCTGTATAGAAGTCAAGCTATTGCTATCTGTATCAATATCGGAAAATGTTGAACGATATCCAGCCCTATCTTTGAATTCAATGAACATGTGTCCTATAGTTCCAAAACAGTCACTACAGTTCAGTACTATCTTACATTACAATATCTCATGTTCTATCCCATATAACCCCTGTCCCATCTAAACCCTGCTGTCCCCGTCCACAGGTGAAGAGTATCATCCACCACCTGTACTTCTCTGAGCGTCTGGAGTCTCCCAGGAAGAACCGCTTCCCTGAACGCTTCATGGACGACATCACAGCTCTGGTCAGCACCATCGCTGGAGACATCGTGTCTCGCTTCCAGAAGGTTAGTAAATAAATGGTGAAGTCTTTTGTGGTATAACACAGCCCCAATGGACAATTTGTGTGACATCATGGGGATTTTGAGATAAAGTGCATACAAGGGAAGTCAGGGAATGTTTGGATTGTACAAATGAGTCAACGTTTTTCAAAAGTATAACAGCGTTTAGAAACTGGTGTCGCCCCCCTGACACTGGCGCAGGAGCTCAAGAAGCACCAACAAAATGTTTCATGTTGTTGATTTTATTGCCATTGACTTTCTTCAATGTAATAAAGCAGAAATTCTGATCAAAACTGCCAAACATTTTAAGTTGTGTGTATCTCCTCCATTCAGGACCTAGAGTTGGTGGAGAGACTCAACACCAGTCTGGCTTTCTTCCTCAACGACCTGCTGTCAGTCATGGACCGAGGCTTCGTCTTCACCCTCATCAGGGCCTACTGGAAACAGGTAAATGCCTTACTAAGAATACATACATTACATATACATAAACGTTATACATTGTTTTCTTTCATAATAACGAATTGGTGTAAGTGAGGTGAAAAGCAAGCCTAAATGAGTAACTTCTAGCAACAGTCAGATAGGGGTGTGAGATGTATGCAAGAGAATGTGTTTGACTACTAAACAAATTCAGGCTCCCTTTAGTATTGATATTCATTTGAAGCTACTGACCGATATTGTCCAATTTGTCTATATGCTTGTGCTTTCAGGCTTCTTCACAGCATTAGGAATAGATCAAGAACTAATGTGTGATGGCATGTCAATAGTTCAGTCACACATCACATACTCCCACTCTTTATTTGTTGTGGTTATGACACATTTCACTTGCATTTCAGTAATGCGTTCTCTCTCCTCTGTCCAGGTGTCCACAAAGCTCTACGCCCTACAGAACCCGACCCTGGAGTCCTTGAGACTTGATTTCTTGAGGATTGTTTGCAGCCACGAGCATTACGTCACCCTCAACCTGCCCTGCAGTCTGCTCACCCCGCCCGCCTCTCCCTCTCCCTCTGTGTCTTCAGCTACTTCACAGGTCAGATTTATTTTTTTTTTTAAATGTAACACCTGCACACAAATAGACTTTAAAGGTGAAGTAAGCGGTTTATTTATGTTAATGTAAGTGTAAAATCGCTCTTTATTCAGTGATTATTATACAGTGATCACTTTCATAATGTGCGCGTTTCATAAAGCCGATCTCTCAGTCAGCTGCTTTGCATGTAATCGGCAAATAAACTTATTGTAGTATCCCGAAATTTGTATCCAATCAGAAGAGAGAACGCTACAAACCGACTCTCGTCTCACTCATATATACTATATACACTCCATGGTCTCACTGCCGGTGCACGCCAGAGCAACAGATGGGTGAATGTGTATGCGCCTACAATGGCGGAGCAGGTAAAAATCCTTCCCAATGTCTGTTTTGATGGTTTTTATCATGTTTTATCACACTTATGGATCTGAGATGATGCTAGATAACTTGCTGCTTGAAGACCGCAGTGCATTGATGTGGTGACGTAGGGACGAGCGAGGGGACTGCTAACTGCAGCAACTGACAGGAAGTTAGCTAAAAGAACCATTCCGCTTACAGCACCTTTAAGCCTGAGTGATCATACACTGGCAAGGACCTAGCAACTTAAACATTAAAAGTATTGAAGTATACAAAAGTCCATTCAAAACGCAGATTGTCTTGTCAAATCAAATGTTTCCACCACTCCTTGACATAAAGATTAGCCATTGAACACTGATTTGGACGTGGATTTACCATGGCAACAAACTAAGCTTCGGAGCATTCGGCTCAGCCTTACTGAAGATACTTTAAAAATCTTTAAAAAGAAGACGTATTTGCTTTATTTACAGCTAAAGTAATCATATAAAATATTCATTACTAATAATAACATTCTTTCTACCGTTATCTGGTTACCCCCACAGAGCTCTGGGTTCTCCACACACGTCCAGGACCAGAAGATCGCCAACATGTTTGAGCTGTCGGTCCCCTTCAGAGAGCAACACTTCCTGGCCGGCCTCGTCCTGTCTGAACTGTCCGTCATACTCGACCCAGAAAACGAGGGGTTGGTATTCACTAATAATTTTTTTTTATTTATTTTTTTCAAATATATTTTTTTGTAATTTTTTATGCTTTATTGATAGTGTAGAGACAGAGTTGAAATGGGGCAGAGAGGGGAGTGACATGCAGAGATAGACCGCAGGCTGGAATCGAACTCGGGTCCGCTGCTGGCCGAGGCCCATGGGGGGGACGCCCTACCAACTGAGCTAAGGGCGCCCCCATATTTTTTTTTTCTAATTAACTTTATTTATACAGGTAGGTCCTTTAGAAAGCAATCTTATTTACAAAGACGGCCATGGCAAAAGACAAAAAGAGATTTCAGGGAAGGGGGTTTGGGGGGGGGGGGGTACACATTTTGCTTCAAAAGGAAACAGTTTCATCTGTCTTAAGGCTCAAAATGATGGTTGACTTTTAGGCATTAAGGAGTGATAATTGAAGGTCTTGTCGTTTTAAGGATGGCGGTCATTGTGTCTATGTGTTTGTTTTAGGTCTCTGTGTGTGACAAAATAAACAGCCAAGTATTGTAGGGAAAGAAAAGGGGTATTCTCTGGTTAGAGCTGCTGTATCTGTCGGTGTGAGATAAAGCCTGTACAAGCACAAGAGTGAGTTATGGTTATGCAGCATTATCTTGGTTAGTTCTCTTGTTCTCTTATCCATTGTACTCTTCACGCTTTACAGATGCATCTAAAACATTTTTAATATCATGAAAAAGTCCATTCAAAAAGTGAAACGTTCATATATTCTAGATGTAGGCCTATTACACAAATTATTTAGTTTTAACGTTGATGAGTACGGCCTACTGCTCATGGAATAAAAACGACTGTATCTCAAAATATGTGAATACGACATGGAAACCAATCAAAGGAAGGATTTATTATACAGAAATGAAAAACCTTCTGAAAAGTGTGTTTATTCTAGATTTGACTTTATGTGTAATGAATAGAGAATATATGAAAGTCTTCTTCTTTTCTTCTCTACTGTTTCTTTTCTACTGTTTCATATTTGGATGTTTGGCCTCCATAAAAAGGGGGTGAGTGTGGGTCATAACCCATGACAAAGGCATTAAGAAAAACTATATAAAAACAGCATTCTTTACACTGATTATCTCGTTTGCCGTTACATGTCATTTATGATCATCAGACGAAAATATTCGACCATTTCAGAAATATTTAAAAGTTCCTCGTAGCACCTTTAAGTTAAATACTATATATCTCTTTGTTCATTTCTTTTTTCTTCTTCTTCTGCTGTTTAATTGCAGGATGTTTGGTCTCCATAAGAAGGTGGTGAGTGTGGTTCATAACCTGCTGTCAAGCCACGACTCTGACCCGCGCTACGCAGACCCCGAGGTCAAGGCCCGGGTCGCCATGCTCTACCTGCCACTCATCGGCATCGTCATGGAAACACTACCACAGCTACATGACTTCACAGGTAAAGATAAAGAGCAACTTTTAATATTAAAAAATATACATTTATTGTTGTTTATTATTTGTGATTTTTTTTGTTGACATGTTGAACACGTGCTTGTCTGTTGTGTGTAAGATAAGATAATACAACGTTATTGTCCATTACATTACATGAAGTGGAAAAATTTACTAAAATACATTAAATACATAAAAAACATAAATACATATTTTATGTTTCGGACTCCAGGAAGATTAGCTCTCACTCTGGTGTGTTTGGTAATATTGATCCTAATAAATCACATTTAAAAAGATCAACTTTTAACATTATAAATACAGTAGTTTTACCTAAAACGTGTCTGTCGTCATATCCAAATGAACTCTTTCCAACCCGTCTAGTCAGCATTTCTCCCATCATATTTGCCTCCAGTAGATCAGTAATATGGCAATAGGGGGTTTCTCTCTCACGCACACTGTAGCAGGTTGAGACAGAATGTGGCCAAATAAGCCTGAGCTATTCAAACACAGCTTCTGCATCATGACCTTAAATAGCATATTTTCTGGGTCTCAAAAGGTTATCATTTGACCTGCAAAATGTTGCAAGGTAACATAGTGTACTATAGTGTAACTCTGCGTCCCTCCTTTAACTTTGCACTGCAGTGAACCTGCCTTCCTTCCTTAGACCAATGAAATTGTATTTAAATTATCCAATCATAATTGTCTGAATATTATTGGTTGTTTAGTCAGTTACGCTCATGTTCATTCATTAATTTATTATTTATTTTGGCTTATTCATTCTCACCCCTTATTCGACTGCTTATAATAATATTATACAAATTTAGCAGCTATAAACACCATTTCAATATGTACACCGATTTATTTTTCATTCATACACTAATCAAATATAACAAAGCCATACAAAGGCTACTTAGTTTGGTCTGAATAAAATGTGGTGTATTTTGTGAGACCGGTGGTACTATTTTTTAATCGAATTTACTAACTTCTAAAATGTTAAATCCCATTAAAAATACCACAATTATTTATCGTTTACATTGAATATAGATATCCTTATTTAGAGTGATGAAAGTGTACACGTACAACCGTTACTGTCATATTTTCATATGCAATGGGATCCGTCTATAGATGTTTTCCCAGTGAAACATTTTACCCACAGCACTTTATGTCTTCATAACATTGAAGTAACTTACTTTTTTACTTGCTTGTGTCTCCCCAACACACTAAGAACTACAATCTAAATGTTTTTAAATTCAATTCAGATTCAGAAAACTTTATTATCAGTCGTGACAGAAAATGGTCTTAGCCGTGGCTCAAACATACAGCATGCAGTGCAAGACAAACTCAGACAATCAACGTATGACATGTGTTCCTGAAAAACAGAATAGAAAGTACCTAATAAAAACCATGTATACAAGATGTTTTGTTCAATATGTGTACAAAGTAGCATTGTGCTCGTAATGTCTCGAATTTCACTTCGTAAGTTAATTTCTCTATTTATTCCTCCCAGTGGACTCCCACAGTGCGTGGGGTCGTGCGGGCTGTCCCCAGGGAGCAGCCATGGGCAGCGGAGGAGAGGAGACGGAGGGCGAGGGGAACAGCCTCATCAACCAGACTGTAGCCATGGCGATAGCAGGCACATCCACCCCATCACCCATATCTAGACCAAGCAGCTTCCTGCTCAACTCGCAGGTCATTCACTGTTTTGACAATGATCTGAAAATTACATATATTAATATTATTAATTGTTGATTTGGCAGTAATGCTATTAAATTATATATAATATATAAAACTGAATGAAAAATCTTCAACAATTCTGTGAGTGATGGAACACTACTGAAAGGTGGAGTCAGCGATTCTGGAAAGCGCTTGTTGTCTGAATCACTTTTTGTCAAAATTTGTAAATATCTCCTCACTATCTGCTACCTGTCTCTACTATTTCTGTGCTGAAAAAATCTGGTGTTAATAAACAGCCTATGCTCTGTAAACTAGTATGTAAACAAGCGATCTTTAGATCCTCTCTGTTGATTCCTCTCCTGGCGAGTCGTAACATTCAGATTCCTAAAAAAAATCATAAAAAGGAGACAGTGATGTAAAACGGCTATAATTAAAATGTCATGGCTGAAAGTACAACATAGTTATTCATAACAGTTGCAGGCAGAGTTTAATATAATATGTCTAAATTAGCCTTAGACAATTATGAACTCATTTTCTTTCTTTCTTGTCCATCTCTCCAGGCGAGTCGTCAGCACGGTAGCTTCTCAGCAGAGTCCAGTCGCAGTCTGTTGATCTGTCTGCTGTGGGTTCTGAAGAACGCTGATGAGATGGTTCTCCAGAAGTGGTTCACAGACCTGTCAGTGTCCCAGCTCAACCGCCTGCTGGACCTACTCTACCTCTGTGTCTCCTGCTTCGAGTACAAGGTATGAGACAATATACACATCGTTAATACACTCACTAAATTAAAAAATCCACTGATTAATAATTTGTCGTGATGTACATTACTGACCGTCACAAAATTGTTACCAGAAAACGGCAAATTAATGTGCACTCTACCAATGACTGAACAAAAAAAAGATTTTTTCCAATTTTTTCACGTTCACATTTCACAAAGTATGATAAGTTATGCACTATCTGCTTGCCTGCTGAAACATAAACTTCTCTGCTTTGGTTTGTATTTGTATTTTATTGGGATCTCCATTAGCTGAGGCCATAGCCAAAGCTATTCTTCCTGGAGTCCACACAACACCTTTGCATCTATACACTGCAGTGCATAATTACATTAAATAATGATCACCATGACAAAACAGTGATAACGGAAATGGTAACAAAAGTAATAAAAATAACTCTACAACAGTCAAAATTAAATAAAATAAAAATAATACAAAATTAACAAAACACAGGACCTAAATTATTCACAGAAACATAGAGATAAACTTATATAAACATAACAGGTGTAATTGATGGTCAGACCAGACAAAAACATATATAAACAGAAACAATTAATGATGATTATACTGATGGGAGTGGCATCATTGGTTAGATATTAGCCACTGCAGAGAGCTGCTCGACTAGTAGATGTTTTTTAAGTAATAGTTTGAATCGATTTTTGCAATTTTCTTGAATAATATGTCCAGGCATGGTGTTCCATTTACTCATGGCTCTATATAATGCTGTACTCTTCGCTCTGTTTGTTTTCACCTTAGGTAGTGTGAATCTTCCTTCCATCGCATGCCTGGTGTTATAATTGTGTGTATCAGAACTGAAACTTAAACATTTATACAATACCCTCGGCAATTTAGTCACTGAAATTTTCCTCGTAAAATTAAGCAAAGAGGCAGTAAATCTATTCTTAACACTTAACCAGGATAGAAAGTTGTGCATTATTTTCACATTACTCCTATAGGAACACCTTAATAAACAGCGTGCAGCCTTATTCTGAGCAATTTGCAATTTTTTTATATGTGACATGGCAGCTCCTGACCAAACCTCTGAGCAATAGTCCAGATGAGCTAAGACAATTGTTTTAATGACATTTCCCATTATATTCTTTGGTAAAAAATGTGAACATCTCCGTATAACTGAGAGACCTCTGCCCATTTTAACTACCACCTTACCAATGTGTTGAGCCCAGGATAAATTACTGTCTACAATTATGCCAAGAAGTTTGGTCTTTTGAACTTGTTCAACTGCCATACCCTTAATGTACAAATTCAACTTGGGATCATTTGATAACAGATGTTTTGTCCCAAATACAAGGCTTTTTGTTTTAGAAACATTAAGAACTAGTTTGTTATGTGTTACCCAGTCCAATACTAACTGCAATTCATTGTTCAAGACATTATTAAGCATTTCAATTGTGGACTCTGACACATATATTGTTGAATCATCAGCATACATCGCTATTTTTGCATTTGTTACAGTTAAAGGTAGTTCATTTGTAAATACAGAAAATAGCAGTGGTCCCAGGCAACTTCCTTGTGGAATTCCACAGTTTAATGATTTGAACTCAGAGAAATGTCCGTTGAAGTACACTGTCTGTTTCCTATTAGCTAAGTAATTTCCTAGCCAGAGTATTGCAGTTGAATTGAAACCATATCCTTTAAGTTTTTGCAATAGCAGATTGTGATCAATTATATCAAAAGCTGCACTGAAATCTAACAGTACAGCACCTACTAAATTCTTGTTATTGATTTCTCTATGCCAATCATCAGTCATTTGAATAAGGGCTGTGCTAGTGGAATGCCCGCCTCTATAAGCATGTTGAAAGTCTGTATTTAAATCATTAGCTGAAAAATAGCATTGTATTTGTTCAAAGGCAATTTTTTCCATGATCTTACTCATAGCAGGCAGCAAACTAATTGGTCGACTATTAGGGCCACTGAATGGTACAGTGGCATTCTTTGGTAGTGGAACAATCTTTGCAATTTTCCATGCTTGTGGGAAAACACATTTTTCAAAACTTAGATTCAACATATGACAAACTGGAGTGGCAATCAAGTTTGCTACCAGTTTCAAAAGTCTCACATCCATGTTATCCACACCAGATGGTTTGTCTTTACAATTTAAAAGCAACTTTTCCACGTAGCTAACATTGACTTTAGTAAATTCAAATGTGCATTTTTTACCTCTCATAATTTGATCTCTAATCAAGGTTTGTGATTGCATGTTGTTTGTTTGGCACATTTCATTCCTAAGTTTCTCCACTTTGTTATTGAAAAAGTTGCTAAGGTGATTGGCAATTCCTACAGGCGTAATAATGAAATGTCCTTCTGATTCAAGAAATGATGGAGGTGACTTAGATTTACTGCCCATCATGTCATTAAGAATATTCCACATTTTTTTGCTGTCATGGCTTGCGTTACGAATCACATTTACAAAATACATCTTCTTCTTCCTTTTATTTAATTTTGTTACATAATTTCGTAGTTTACGATAAACTTGCCAATCCGATTCAAATTTAGAATTATTTGCCATTATCTTTGCTTGATCTCTCTGCTCCATACAATCCTTCAATTCCTCATCAATCCAACAGGATCTGACATTTCTAACAGTTCTCTTCCTCACAGGTGCATGTTTATCAGTTATTTCTCCAAACAGCTTATCAAAAGCCTCAACCGCATCATCTGGATCATCCTTCCACAACACACTATCCCAGCAAATATTTCTAACGTCTTCTATAAAACAGTCTTCATTGAAGTGTTTGTATGATCTCTTTATAATGATTTTGGGTCCAGCTTTCGGGACCTTTGTTTTCCTCACTACTGCCACTAGGTTGTGATCACTACATCCAACTGGTAATGATATGGCCTTGTTACATAATTCTGCTTTGTTAGTATATATATGATCTATACAAGTTGCTGTTCTTGATCCATCCCTTTTTAAGCACACTCTTGTTGGTTGGGTTATCACTTGAGTTAGTCCACATGCATCTGTGACAGCAAGAAGCTTATTCTTAAGTGGACAGTCCAATGATTTCCAATCAATGTTGAGGTCTCCCAGGAAATATATTTCATTTGCATGATCACATACATTATCTATCATATCACACAGTGTATCTAAGTAATCAGAGTTTGCATTAGGTGGCCTATAACAACAACCCACTAATAAGGGCTTCAAATGAGGAATATACACTTGAAGCCATAATGCTTCTAGGTCTGCTAACATAAGATCCACCCTTAATTTTACTGGTATATGATTTTGGATGTAAACAGCTACACCACCTCCATTTGCATTTCTGTCTCTCCTATATATATTATATCCTTGAATATTCATTACACTATCTTCAAACGTGGAATCCAGATGAGTCTCTGATATTGCTAAGACATGTATGTTACCTTCTATTAGCATATTGGAGATATCAATTAATTTATTTCTAAGGCTACATATATTAATATGAGCTATCTTCAGCCCTTTCCTTGGTAATTTAACAGAAGTCATTCTACATAATCATTTATGTTATCCATAATGTTTTCATTTATTAACTGATCCATCTCAGAGTTTATACCCCTACAACCATTCATTAAACTAATCCTAGGTCCAAACAAAAGTGACATAAACCAACAAATACATCCCACAAAAACATTAACCCACACCAAAGGCCCCATTCTCTCTGGGTACCCATTGTTTGTGATCATTGTGAACATATCTCTCCCTCTACCATAGTTCCAAAATGTAAATAAAATAAATAAAGAAAAAAACGAGTCCCCTCTCAAACCATATTCCAATATTCTGCATATCTGCTCTTGAATGCAGCAAGTTCATATTGTCACGTGACTGAAATCACCATGCCAACAGCGTCAATGATCGAGGTCACATGACCAGAAACTGATGACCAAAACAATGTTCTCAGTAACTGCCGCAGCCCGGTTATATTATCAGAAAGGAGAAAAAAATAGAAAAAGAAAGAAGAAGAAGGGGGTCATACTTCACGGAGTAAACCTATCAATTGTCATTAGTCCTCGTCAACACTCATCATTGGACTCATTCGGATCGTGTTCTCTAAGAAAGTCCTCCAACTTTACCTCCAACTTTACCTTGTTCTCTAAGAAAGTCCTCCAACTTTACCGGGTCATCAAAGAAGTTGTGCTCATGCCCTTTGGAAATCTTTATAGTTGCCGGATAGATTAAGAAGGCGAGGAAACCAGCCTCACGAGCCTTATTCATGGAGTCATAGCAGGATTTACGTCGTACTCTGGTTGCCATGCTGTAGTCCGCGGTAAAGTGGACCTCCATCCCTTCTATGTTCAATGGTGAGTTTCTTGCTTCTTTAAGGATAAGGGCTCGATCCGTATATTTCAGACACACAAAAATAAGCACTCTTGATTTAGCGGTAGCATTCACCCGCGGGGGTCCAATGCGATGCGCTCGCATAATCTCCGGTGGAGCGTCTTTCAGTGTGGGAAACCACACCGATAGCTGAGTGTTGAGATATTGTGTGGCATTTGGGCCCTCTGTTCCCTCAGGAAGTCCATGAACACAGATATTGTTTCTTCTACTTCGATCTTCAAGGTCCGCTAGCTTTGCTTCAACTGTTGTTAGAGATTTCGAAAGGGAACAAGTAGAGCGTTCTACCTTTTCTGTGCGTTTTAATAAAGTTGCATGGTCAGCTCGGAGTGCACCGGTTTCTTCTTTGAGTGATAGAATGTCCGTCTGTAACACATCAAAGCGTTGCTCGAGACAGGTAAATCTCTCCTTTGCGATGGCATCAGCTTTGGAAAAATGTTTCTCCAGAGCAATGTCAATCAGCTCGGCCAGGTTTCCAGATGATTCCATTGTTTGCAAAGCCTCCGATGCAGCTGGCGGTGCTCTGTTTTTTTTTCCACGCGTCATATAGGCCTACACAAGTTACTTCGACACTTGATTTTTTAATTTATTTTTGTAGAGCTATTGTGCTATGTTAGACACTAAATCAGCTCGACAGGTACTCCAGTTTTAAAGCCAACAGTTTACTCGTACTGCATTAGGAAAAGTAGGTAGAGGGAGATCAGGATGCAACTACCCACTAGCAGCCATTTTGAATTGCTTTCAAACTGATTGTTGTGTTCAAGTAAAATCAGACAACTTCCCACTGTCTATGCTGTAGGCATCTATTGCTTTGTGTATTTCAAGCTCGTTCTGCTGTGCTATCTGTTTACTTCTTGGTGCCTGCACATTTGCTTCTACAGGTGCATCTAAAAATGTTTGAGTAATTGGTATATTAAGGAACAATTTTTACACATCAAGTGAAATATGTCAAGCCTTTCTTTTATGTTTACTTGATGATTACGGCTTTAAGCTCATGGAAATCCAAAATCCAGTATCTATTATAATATTCCTCATAACATTCTAATATTTTGAGATGATGGATTTTTGCATCAGCATAAGCTGCAATATTACATTTTCACTTTATGTGTTATGAATTTAAAATTCATTAACATTTTTACTATTTGTATGAAATTACAAAAAAAATATCATTCCTTGATATTCTAGATTTTTTTAGATGCACCTGTACATTTCTAACCTGCATTGCTTGCTGACTCTGAGTGCTGTGCTGCAAATAACTCTCGGGGCTTCTCTCTGTCCGTCCATTCATCCCTCTGCCTCACGGATACAAAGGCCCATGTTGTGTTCACCATGCAGGGGAAGAAGGCCTTTGAGCGCATGAACAGTTTGACCTTCAAGAAATCCAAAGACATGAAAGCCAAGCTGGAGGAGGCTATACTGGGCAGCATCGGGGCCCGGCAGGAGATGGTGCGACGCAGCCGCGGGCAGCTGGGGGTGGACACACGACTGGGTATGAAGACACAGACACACACAGACACATAAACAAGCACACACAGACAGACACATAAACAAGCACACACAGACAGACAGACACACACACACATAGACAAGCACAGATAACCAAGCACAGACACACACACACACACACACACACACACACACACACACACACACACACACACACACACACACACACACACACACACACACACACACACAGAGATGCATGCATGCACACACAAACACAGACAGACAGACAGACAGACAGACACACACACACACACACACCCACACCCACACACACACACACACACACACACACACACACACATAAACAAGCACAGACAGACAGACACACACACACACAGACAGACAGACAGACAGACAGACAGACAGACACATGCATACACGTGCATTTTACCCTTCACAAATACATATAGACAGCGCATGCAAACAACTGTACCTTTTGATAGTAGTGTAGTGTCAAGGCCCAATGCAGTCACGTTTTACTGCGCACACACTACCTCGTTTCACCGCCATTAAAAAAAAAAGTTAATAATTCTTTCCCCACATTTCAGAGCGAAGTCCGTCTGGCAGTGCGTTCGGCAGCCAGGAGAACCTTCGCTGGAGGAAGGACATGACCCACTGGAGGCAGAACAGTGAAAAGATGGACAAGTACGACTTTTAATAACGCTTTACATATTCCTTATTTTTTTATTAATGTCACATAAAAAAAAAATAAAAAGATGCTCCCAATAAAAACCCAAACGTATTACTCACTGAACCCACTGAGATCATTTTAAAAGTGCAATATTGATGCCTATAACCTTAGTAACAATTGTGTAGGATAATGGCCATCCCCCATTTAAATCTTCATCTTCATTTCCTATACATATTTATACATTCAGTCATATAAAAGAATAAACCAATACATTACTGTGTTCAAGGGTTTAATATAAAGTCAGGATGTCCTTGCTAAACTCCACCCAGTTATAATAACAAGCTCTGCCGAAGCACATTTAATGTTATAGTTCATACTGTATGTTTTGCTGGATTTACACAGGAACATCATCAGATTTATTTAAAATACAGTATGATTTCCAAGTGATGAAATTCCCACATTTGCCCTGCAACTACAGATATCTGTGTTGCATGCAATCTTTATACAAATCTACACTTTTGTATCTTACATCACTTTTCGCTTTTCTTATAGTGACCACAGATATATACAGTATCTCACAAAAGTGAGTACACCCCTAACATTTCTTCAAATATTTCATTATATCTTTCCATGCGACAGCACTGAATAAATGACACTTTGATACAATGTCAAGTAGTCAGTGTACAGCTTGTATAACAGTGTAAATTTACTGTCCCCTCAAAATAACTCGACACACAGCCATTAATGTCTAAACTGCTGGCAACAAAAGTGAGTACACCCCTAAGAGAAAATGTCCAAATTGGGCCCAAAGTGTCAATATTTTGTTTTGCCATCATTATTTTCTAGCACTGCCTTAACCCTCTTGGGCATGGAGTTCACCAGAGCTTCACAGGTTGCAACTGGAACCCTCTTCTACCCATTCATGACGACATCAAGGAGCTGGTGGATATTAGAGTCCTTGCGCTCCTCCATCTCCCGTTTTAGGATGCCCCAAAGATGCTCAATAGGGTTTAGGTCTGGAGACATGCTTGGCCAGTCCATAACCTTTACCCTCAGCTTCTTTAGCAAGCCAGTGGTCGTTCGGAGGGGTGTTTGGGGTCGTTATCATGTTGCAGTACTGCCCTGCGGCCCAGTTTATGAAGGGAGGGGATCATGCTCTGCTTCAGTATGTCACAGTACATGTTAGAATTCAATGAACTGTAGATCCCCAGTGCTGGCAGCACTCATGCAGCCCCAGACCATGACACTCCAACCACCATGCTTGACTCTAGGCAAGACACACTTGTCTTTGTACTCCTCACCTGGTTGCCGCTCCACACTCTTAACACCATCTGAACCAAATAAATGTATTTTGGTCTCATCAGACCACAGGACATGGTTGTAGTGATCCATGTCCGTAGACTGTTTGTCTTCAGCAAACTTTTTGTGGGGTTTCTTGTGCATCATCTTTAGAATAGGCTTCCTTCTGGGATGACAGCCATGCAGACCAGTATGATGCAGAGTGCGGCGTATGGTCTGAGCACTGACAGGTTGACCCCCACCCCTTCAAGCCCTTCAGCAATGCTGGCAGCACTCATACGTCTATTTTCCAAAGCCAACCTCTGTGTACGACGCTGACCATGTGCACTCAACCTTCGTAAACTGGGCCGCAGGGTGGTATTGCAACATGATAACGACCCCAAACACACCTCCAAGACGACCAGTGGCTTGCTAAAAAAGCTGAGGGTAAAGGTTATGGACTGGCCAAGCATGTCTCTAGACCTAAACCCTATTGAGCATCTTTGGGGCATCCTCAAACGGAAGGTGGAGGAGCGCAATGTCTTTAATATCCACCAGCTCTGTGATGCTGTCATAAATGGGTGGAAGAGGGTTCCAGTTGCAACCTGTGAAGCTCTAGTGAACTACATGCCCAAGAGGGTTAAGGCAGTGCTGGAAAATAATGGTGGCCACACAAAATATTTACACTTTGGGCCCAATTTGTAAATTTTTTCTAAGGGGTGTACTCACTTTTGTTGCCAGAAGTTTAGACATTAATGGCTGTGTGTCGAGTTATTTTGAGGGGACAGTAAATTTACACTGTTATACAAGCTGTACACTGACTACTTTACATTGTATCAAAGTGTCATTTATTCAGTGTTGTCCCATGGAAAGATATAAAGAAAAATGTGAAGAAATGTGAGGGGTGTACTCACTTTTGTGAGATACTGTATATTTTTTTGATCACTTGTTCATTTTTTGTCCTCTGTTCATTCATAGATTCAGTCTTTGGTTTTTCTGTTAATGTCCATCTGTTCTTCCATGTTGCTTTGTGTATGTAGGAGTCACAGATCAGTCAGGTATTGTATAGTCCACATTTGCTGTGTGCTCCTCTGAATTCTCCCCTGCTTTAGGTCCTCATGTGTGTTCACATGCGTGTGGGACGTTGGACAGTTCCAATGGACACAAATTGAAAACGAAAATGTACTCAGCAATTCTGGAGAATGCTTGTTGTCAAAATCAGTGAATATCTGCTTACTATCCGCTACCTGTCAGTACTGTGTGCGCGTTGAAAACAAATCTGGTGTTAATACACAGCCTAGGCCCCGTAATCTGGTATGTCAACAAAGGGTGCCCTCTGTACGTAGCAAAATACATGTTACAGACCCTAGGCTGTGTATTAACAATTGATTTATTTTCAGCGCACATACAGTACGGACAAAAATTGATTTAGACAAAAAGCATTCTCCAGAATCGCTCACTCCACCTTTAACTTTTAACAAGTCATGATTGGCTAATAAATTACATTTTGGGTGAACTATTTATTCTAACCACCGATGCACCCATGATATGATTATTGTCTTCTCCATTTTGACTTTTCCTACGCTCTCACATGCACATGAATGCACCAACAGAGACCTCCCGACCCCCCCCATCCCATCAGTCCCTCTGTCCCGGTAACATCTGTCTGTCCCAGGGTTGTTTAGTGGTTGCAGTGGGTCTGTTTTCGCTTCTTAACCAGTGTTGCTTCTTGTTTTTGGGGGTGATGACTTGTGTGTCTCCTTGGTTACTGCTGCAGCAAAGAGCAAGACAAATGTACAATTAGCTCATGTTTGTAATAGATTGATTGTTTGTTATTTTGAAGAAATATAAAATCAGATGCATTATGACTTTGAGCCTATTCTGTTATAGTATTATTATATATGGCTTAAACATAGCCAATTTAGTACATTTAGCCACAGTGACCAGAAATGGACTATTTAGCTGTTCTATATTTTAAATATAAAGAACAACCTTAATGCCTTCAAACATTTAAACCTCTGCTGAGGGAAGTTATTGGCTTGGTCTAACCGTTTTGAATGTCAATAAGCATGTATTGTTTATGTCGATCATTTGAATAGTTTTTAGGTCCAAGCCTTGCATCTTGCAGTGTAGTATGGGTAGAAAAACAGCTTTAGTAAGTTGGTTTCACTGTTGTATTAGAACATGACATTTCACCAATCTTATTTAACAAGGACATTGAGGTTCTAGTCAGCACATGCATTTCCTTCAACACAAATACTCCTCCATTGTTCTTGACTGAGGGCAATGGATTGAATGTGTCGACTGGAAACTCATGTAACATTCAAGGGTTTATTATTAGCGCTACAGTTATCAAAATTACAATTTGGAAATGGAACTCTTTTAGTGACAGTGTTTTCTGCTTTCTTCATTGTAGGACCAGAGCGGAGCTGGAACACGAAGCGCTTATTGACGGTAACCTAGCGACAGAGGCCAACGTCATCATCCTTGATACCTTGGAGATCGTTGTACAGGTATGTGAAGTGAACAGGACACTAGCAGAATGTAAACAAAGCATGGATGTTTGTTCTCAAAAATACTGAAATATGGGTTCAAATTATATAATCTAACACGTAAAAGTGCTGCGTCTCATTTTTCCTCTGATGACCATAAATTACATGTAAAAGCAGACAAGACTTTAAGTGCAAAGAATGCTATTTTTGTATAGTTTTTCTTTATGCCTTTGTCATGAGTACGTTCACCCAGGAACTACAGCTGGCGTAGTAAAAAACATTACCGCTTTTGTCCAAAGGGGGTGCAAGAATTAACACAAAAAGTTCCTTGGAGCACCTTTTAAGCATACATAAACCCAGACGTGCTCCTATAACACCTGTATATGTGTCCCTTCTTCCTGTAGACTGTGTCAGTGACTGAGTCCAAGGAGAGTATTCTGGGCGGAGTGCTAAAGGTGTTGCTGCACAGCATGGCCTGTAACCAGAGCGCCCTCTACCTGCAGCACTGCTTTGCCACACAGAGGGCGCTGGTGTCTAAGGTAAGACTGTGTGTTTTAAAGATGGAGTCAGTGAGTGATTCTGGAGAATGCTTGTTTTCAAAATCTCCGCGTTGAGAAACGGTTGGCCCACTTTATTTACATACCCGTTTGCAGAGCCTAGGGTGTTTATTTACTAAATTTTTATTTTCAGCGCGCACACACAGTATAGACAGGTAACAGATTAAGTCAACTTGTTTTTTTCGTGAGGAGATATTCACTGATTTTGACAAAAACTTGAATCTGACAACAAGCGTTCTCCTGAATCACTGACTCCACCTTTAAAGTGCTCATGTCATATATCCAGAAATCCATACTTATATTGTATTGGTTCCCTTTGAATGTGTACTTCTCTCTCCCTCTCCCTGTGTAGTTCCCTGAGCTGCTGTTTGAGGAGGAGACGGAGCAGTGTGCCGACCTGTCTCTGCGTCTGCTACGAAGCTGCAGCAGCAGCATCAGCACCATCAGGGCCCACGCCAGCGCCTCCCTCTACCTGCTCATGAGGCAGAACTTTGAGATCGGAAACGTGAGTAAAAAACTGAATTAACTAAAGGTTTTAAAGGTGCACTATGCAGTTTAAGAGGAGGTGGATTTGTTTACAGTCACAGAGCCTGCAATAAGTTTACAAAACATATTTTCTCTACATGTAATTCTAAGTATTTAATAATTTCATTATCATATATCAATTATTTTGATGTAGCTGGAACCAAATGTAAGACTAGAATATGTTTGTAAACCAAACTGTGGGCCCTGTTGCTGTAAAACGACAACAGTGAAACAGTAACTTTTCAGGAAGCTTTCTAACTTCAAACAGTGTTCCAGGGATCACATTTTCCTGTGAGGAAAGTTTGTCTATTCAGTTATTAGAATTTACCTTAGAAAATGTTCACTTCTCTGACACACCCAAAGTTACACAGTGCACCTTTAAAATGTTGTGTCATATTAGTTGGATGGCAACATCTGTTCACAAACGATGGGTTGTAAATGTTAAAGGCCCCCTGGAGTGTTCATAAAGCTACTATGGTGAAGGTTAAACAATCCCCTTGCCTGGACAACACATGCATCCAGAACTTACCTCTCAAATCTCACGTGTCAAGAAGCCATGTGTGCTTATCAACCACTTCTTATTCCGAGAACTGAATGTTCAAAATCATGTGATTACTTTAAAAAATCACTGTTATTATAACTACATCAGCTATTATGAAGAACAAAATGATTTCTGCTTGTCCTGTTTATTACTAGTTTTCTTTCTCTCCACACATCACCCCTTTTTAGCACAAAAACAAACACCGCAATCACACATCCAATTTAGGCCCAATCACTGCTGAATGCATCATTTCCTTTTTGTTATAGAACAGACAGAGCTTTCACAAACACACACACACACACACACACACACACACACACACACACACACACACACACACACACACACACACACACACACACACACACACACACACACACACACACACAAGTCAGTAGCTTTGACCAAAATATCTTTCTTGTCTTTGTGGTTGTGTTTCCAGAACTTTGCGAGGGTGAAGATGCAGGTGACCATGTCCCTCTCGTCGCTGGTGGGAACGTCTCAGAACTTTAACGAGGAGTTTCTGCGTCGCTCTCTGAAGACCATCCTGACCTACGCAGAGGAAGACCTGGAGCTCAGGGAGACCACCTTCCCAGACCAGGTACTCAAGTCATACATCTAGCTTTTTTTTTACTGTAAATTAAAAAATGCTGTAATCTTTATATCATTGGCATTTTCCCTGAGTGCAATCATGTCTGTTTCTGTTTTGATTCTCCTGCTTTCTACTTTGTAATGTGGATTTTGAAAAGTGCTCTATAAATAAACTTATCAATATTATTATCTAACTGTTTAGTTGACTAGAGTAGAGTAGACTGTTCACTGAATGACATCTTATTATCAAATATTTATTTTATTTACTGAATTGACTGATGTTTCACCCATGTACTCGACTTAACCTTGTAACTCACCATGTAACCTTGTAAGATAAATGGAGATAAGTGGAGGCAGTAACTCAAGGTCTCCATTTTCTTTCCTCTCTCAGGTCCAGGACCTTGTGTTCAACCTTCACATGATCCTCTCTGACACGGTCAAGATGAAGGAGCACCAGGAGGACCCAGAGATGCTCATAGATCTCATGTACAGGTACAGAATGCAGCTTAAGGGGCGTCCTATTAATGTTTTAGATCGATCATATAATAATAATTAATAAATAATAACTGGTTTACTCACAAAGTTGTGTAGCCGCAACAGATCTTTGTGGGTTTTTGGATGGTCAACCATAACAATGTTAGTTTAATTAAGTGCAAGGTAAGTGTGTCTTTTAACCAATGTTTTGACCTAATAACCATTAAAGGAATACTTCACCCATACGGAACCAGCGTTCTATCATTATAAAATCACCATAATAATATAATGAATGAGGTTTTTCTTCCCTGAGTCTTCCCTCAGTCTTCCCTTGGCCCAGCTGTCCTGTTAATCCTAACCCTACATGTGTCTTACTGTGATGTCACAGTAAGAAAAATGTAGGGTTTGACAGTGAGACCATAAAACACTCTTTCTGCCTTTTTCTCAGGCTAGGATGAACCAATTTAATTTTTTTTTTGCACATTTATACTAAATAGGATCTCAGAGTTCAAAACACCTTCATATTCCAACCGGTGAAGTAGGTCTTTAATGTTTGTCTTTTCTGCATTAATGTCCATCTCCAGGATTGCTAAGGGTTACCAGACGTCTCCAGACCTGCGGTTGACGTGGCTTCAGAACATGGCGGGTAAACACTCCGAGAGGAACAACCACGCGGAGGCGGCTCAGTGTCTGGTGCACAGCGCCGCCCTGGTGGCTGAATACCTCAGCATGTTAGAGGACCGCAAGTACCTGCCCGTAGGCTGCGTCACCTTCCAGGTAAACACAACACTGGATGAATATGCACGTGCAACTCAAAAGAATAAAATAGAATATTATGGAAAAGTTCATTCTAAATGTGAAACTTTCACATAATCTAAATGCATTACACAGAGTCAAATGTGTCAGTTCTTTATTTGTTTTAATCTTGAAGATAACAGCTCATGGTATGGAAAATCCAGTATTTCAAAATGTATGAATATTACATAAAACCAATCAAAAAAAGGATTTATAATACAGAAATGGCAACCATCTTTAAAGTATGTTTATTCACACATGAAGTGAACTGAATCTAGAATATATGAAAGTTTCACTTTTTGAATACAATTTTGAGATGTGCATGTAGTGTGTGTGCATAGTCTCAGCAAGAGAAATGTGTGCTGATGGGTTTGCTTGTTTTGCTCCAGAACATTTCCTCCAACGTGCTGGAGGAGTCAGCGGTCTCTGATGACGTGGTGTCGCCCGATGAGGAGGGCATCTGCTCGGGGAAATACTTCACAGAGATCGGCCTGGTGGGGCTCCTGGAGCAAGCTGCTTCTTCTTTCTCTATGGTGAGGAGGGGGAGAGGAACACATGAATGAACCAATCAAGCAAAGGACATAGTCAGGGGATTTGGAGAAAAAAAATGTAAAAGTTACTTTTCAGATAATTGGAGAAACATGTCATTGTATTCGGCCATTTATCTTTCCCAGATCTTGTCACAGCAAAATCAATTTTTATTTATTTTTATTTATTTATTTTATACAAAAGACAAAGCTTTATTTAGAGTTGAAAAAAAATCCAGTCACTCTGAAAAAACTTTGTTACCAGAAAATCAGTTAACAAGGAGTAATGATAGGAGTAATGTTTTTTCTCAATCTCCTTCCAGGCAGGAATGTACGAGGCAGTAAATGAAGTGTACAAGGTTCTGATCCCTGTCCATGAAGCTAACAGGGATGCTAAGAAGCTAGCAACCATCCATGGTAAACTACAGGAAGCATTCGGCAAAATAGTTCATCAGGTAAACACACACACACACACACACACACACACACACACACGGGAGAACAGACACACATGGGCACACACACACACACACACACACACATTGGCGAACACACACACACACGTGACAGAACCAAGGTCAGGCTACAAGGGGCAACTTTTTCCATGTACAATGCCTCAGAATACTCTACATTCTTTACGGTCTGTACACGAGTAAACAATAACAAAACACGACTGGAAATTTCCTGGAAGGGTTGCCTAGCCTTCACACAGACACAGAGCTGCATGGTTCTTAATTCCAGCATATTTATTCATTCATTTATTGGACAGATACCTCGCATGCTTTATTATATCTGTAAAAATGTAAACCAATGTTGCATGAGACGACGTGGGAAGAGACTCCCGTAGTGGTTTGTGTTGAAGGCCAGTGAATCATAATGGTGTTGTGAAGTAACAGTGTGGGCAAGGTTACGGTTGTCTGGTGTGCAGAGCAACTGCTCTCCATAAGAACACTTTTTAGTGAACGTTATTTTTTTTTAAATTACAAAAATAAAGTCATTATTTTACGAGAAAAATATATTCGCATCATTTTGTTATACTTCTTTTTTTCTCAACGTGGCCCTTATACGTCTCACTGTTCTACAGCTTAACATCTAGTTACCTGGATTAGTTTCAAGGAGGATAATTCTTTGCTGTAACGTTACTGTGTGTTTGGATGCCACACTCTCTGTACTGGGTGTGTTAGCTTTGTCGTTTACATGTCCTGTATTCTCTTTGTCACACAGAGTACTGGCTGGGAGGTAGGTGGCTAAACAACAGTTCCTGCTTGGCCCCTTTGCTCATGTTGTTAATCTTCTTCGTGTTGTAACTTTTTTATTTACTCATCTTTTTGTATTTGCTAGTCGTGGGCATTCAGTTTGCTCTCTTTGCTTTGTTACACACTGTACATCCAAAACCATTAACATCTGCGGACAATGTCAGCTGTCTGCCCCGGCTTGGGACCTTCCATCTCCTCCTAATGTCCACAGAGGAGCTTGTTTTCATATTGTGACCATGTTGGCAGGGCTGTGCATGGGAGCCACAGTGTCCTACACTAATGACAAGCGTTTGAATGCATCACCTGCACACTCCTCTCCTCTCCCTGTCTCCTCACATCTGTCTGCTGGTGTGTGTCACTCATTGACTGGCACACTTCATCTCATCTTCAACCACAGGGCTCGATTTCAGTACAATGTTTTTATATGCAAAGGGTATCTGTTAGTACCTGCTCTAGCCATTGGTCATCCTTTCCACTAGCACTTAAAGCTATAGTGAGTAACTTTGCAATAGAAATGAATGCCGGTTGCAGCTCCACAAAAAACTGTGTATTTCTCAGTTTGGCACCAAAAAAACTGGTGTCGCCCCCCCAACAGTAGATATAAGATACGCACTATAGCTTTAAGAAAGCTTTTTAAAACACAAGGTGTTGCAGTCTTCCATTAGGACGAAACTTGAACCAAATTCCTTAGGCAGTCAGGTATTTTCTAACAGGGTTCAACTCACAGTAATCCCCAATTCATTTTGATTTCAATTAGTTCTTATTATTGCCCTTTCTTTTAATAGCAATCTTTTAATTTAGTTCAAACTAAATCGACCCCTGATTAATTAATTTATTTTTTCCATCTCTATTCTGTTCTTTTGTTAACAGTATTAACCTGAGTTCACATGGTTTGTTGTTGCATGAAACTCTGTATTTATTTTTTGAAGTGCACAAAAGCCAGAGTGCATGTTGTGCTTTTGAAGGTGGTGGCTCTCTCACTTTATCTTTCATTTTCCTTCGTTGCTGTCTGCCTCTGCATGGTCTGGATCCCCCCTCAATGACTTTACGTTCTTTCTCATAATCAATGGAGATATGTTTGTTTGTTTGTTTGTTTGTTTGCTGTTAGTTTTTGTTGTTTTTTTTAAATTCTCTGGAGGAACAACATTCCTCATTAAAATTTGTTCTGTTTTTCTCCTCTTTGATTTCCCCGGTTGCCGACCCTTCCTTCCCACTTAACTTAATTGTTTCTTGTGGTAAGTTCTTTAGTTTAATTTAAGGGCCTCTTAAGTTTCTGCTTATACTTCATTTTTTAATCATCAGTTGCAGTATATACTTGAATCTCGCCTCAAACTTAGTCACCAAGAAGGCTTATATAATTATCCTTTAATAAAGTTCAGATGCCAACCTATGCAACTTCTCCTTTTCTCATATTGTACACACAAAAGCACTTGTTCACTCGTATACACTTGTATTAGACATGCTGTGTGCATAGTATGTGTTTTAAAGTGAAGTTGCTTTTTTGGATTGTTTTTCCAAGTATCAGTTTCTGGATTTGCCGTACTCTCATCACTGACCGTTAATACTTCCTAAGATATCCCAGGGTGGTTGGGTTTAGAACAAGCTATTAAAAAAACTGGAATTTATACATATGTCATGTCTGCTCAAAACTGTGGGACTGTGTTTACTATTGACCAGCTGTTTAGATTCAAATCTGGAGGTTGTCGGATCTGCACACATTTCACTTCCTACAAGAAATGGTTCTCCATGTTAGCTAGCTACATGTTTTCAGATGTCCCTGCCGAGGATGGAACTTGCAGTTGAATTTATTTTTTCTCTTTGTCAACTACAACTTTTCTCCCGTGCCTTTTAGCCCCGTGAACTACACAGACACAACTGGAGCTGAAGTCTAGAATTGTTAGATGAACCAGAAATCCCTCATTTGGTTGCACATGCATATTGGTTCACAGTATATTAGTATACGTACCGACAGATGTGTTTTAACATTTGTATCGAAAATAAACAAGTCTTGCTCAGCACTAACATTTCTCTACTTCTCTCAGGATGGAAAGAGGATGTTTGGAACGTACTTCAGAGTTGGATTTTACGGTTCAAAGCTTGGTGACTTGGACGAGCAGGAGTTTGTCTACAAAGAGCCGGCCATCACCAAGCTGGCAGAAATCTCCCACAGGCTAGAGGTAAATGCCACCATAAAGGCCCTAGATTTACTTTGTGATATCTTTGTTGTTTGTTGTGTTTTAATACGGGTATATTACTGCTTAAAACTAATGTGGAGGCTCTGTGCTACGTTTCTTTGTAGGGTTTCTATGGGGAGCGATTTGGAGAGGACTCTGTAGAAGTCATCAAGGATTCCAACCCAGTTGACAAGTGCAAGTTGGACCCAAATAAGGTGGGTGATGATCAGAATGTACAATCCCAAATTCCTGGATAATGTAATGTTAATACATCAGTTTTGAGAATGCGGGCCTTTCTTTTGTGCTTTCATCTTTTGAAGGTGGAGTCAGTGATTCTTGAGAATGCTTGTTGTCAAAATCAGTGAATATCTCCTCACCATCCGCTACCTCACTGAAAAAAAATCCATTGGTAATACACAGCCTTCGTTAACTAAGCTGTGTTTTAACACCACGTGTTTTACAGTGCACACACAGTACGGACAGGTAGTGGATTGGGAGGAAATAGCTGATTCCACCTTAAAGGTGCAGTGTGTAATATGACATCATCAAGAAAGTTCTAGAAAGTTCTAGAATGCAACGCTCCCTGGGTAACCCCACCCCTTTCGAATAATAACAGAAGCTACAGTGGCCTTCAAGGACAAGAGCAATTCTAAATTTTAAACAATGCACCTGATGACATTCCAACTATGACACTTCCAAAATGGCGGTGACAAGGCCTTGGTCCAAAGTATGGAGAAATATGGACATATATGAGACCCTTTCTAAGGAAAAAAATAACAATAAAAAAAAAAAATCAGCTATTATGCACTAAATTAAACGTACTTATGGATTTTATAATTATTTTCTACAAAATCTGCTAGGAAATAAAACCCAAAATTCTACACACTGCTGGTTTAAACGGAGGACAAAATATATAATTCTCTTTCTCCCTCTAGGCCTTTGTCCAGATCACGTACGTCGAGCCGTACTTTGACACGTACGAGATGAAGGATCGCATCACGTACTTTGACAAGAACTACAACCTGCGTCGCTTCGTCTACTGCACGCCCTTCACTCTGGACGGCCGCGCACACGGAGACCTGCACGAGCAGTACAAACGCAAAACCATCCTCACCACCTCCCACGCATTCCCTTACATCAAGACACGCATCAACATCATTCACAAGGAGGAGGTGGGTTCAACTGTTTACTACAGAAAACTACTGGTGCAAGAAAACTTTCATTTTGTTTGAACTTGAGTGGTCTTGTATACAGAGACTAGTATTCACTTTGTATAGTTAGTTTCGACTGCTTAACATCCTGCTGTCTTCCTCCTTTCATTTTATTATGTATCAGGTTCAGATTTATTTATGTATTTCTCAAACACCTAACCAAACCATTAGTAAAGATTTACATTTTTTTAAATTATAAGTGCAAAATAAAATGCTGAATTCTACCTACATGTGTGGAAGGATGATATATTGATGTTACTGTAGGTAGTAATAAGAGGGAGCTGTTTATTTTTCTCTGGCTAGAATGGAATATAATTGAATGTACATGTATTTGCCATACAACCAGTGTTTGTGGTATTTGTTTTTTCAGTACAACATGGGACTTTTCTTCAAGTTACATAACTGTGCTCCCTGAATACATATTTTCTCTTTTTGTCCCGTCCCAGGTAATATCCTGCCCCATCGAGGTGGCGATAGAGGACATGCAGAAGAAGACCCAGGAGTTAGCCTTTGCCACCCACCAGGACCCTGCTGATGCAAAGATGCTGCAGATGGTTCTACAGGGATCAGTGGGAACAACCGTCAACCAGGTAAAGATTTAAAGGGGCACGCCAGAAAATATCATATTAAAAACAGAAAAATTGTAAAGATCTTTCTTTGCTTTAGTGAAGAAGTTTCCATCTTTTGTCAACAAATAAATAAATATGTTAAAACTATGGTGATAGAAATATTGTTATATCTAAAGCCATATATTGATCATCTTGTAATAATCTTGTGTTTTTCCTCAGGGGCCTCTGGAGGTGGCTCAGGTGTTCCTGTCAGAGATTCCCAGTGACCCCAAACTGTACAGACACCACAATAAGCTGCGGCTCTGTTTCAAGGACTTCACTAAGAGGTAGGGACTACTGTGGATGGTGAATCACATATGAGTGAATACTAACTAACTGCATATAGGGAATGTGTTTGCGGGACAGTTGACTTATTGTTGAGTTGTAAGCACATAATTATGATTCTGAGAAAATTCTCACAATTATATGAGTTGCAGTACTTCAAAGTACTGAGAATATATTAGATTTCCTTTTCCATTTCTTGGGTTGATGTTCATTTCTGTGCAAAACAGCATTTTCTTTATTCTAACACCTATTTTCAAAGCTGTTTATACAGTTAGCTGAACATTTAGGAAAGAAAATATTTTATGTTCAGTTATTAAAATAATACAAACACAAAATAAAATGTATATAGGGGCTTAAACATAAAAAAAAAAAAATCTATTATAGCATTCATTTTTGGCATCCAACCATTGCCCCTTTAAAATTAAGATAGAGTATAGTACAGATATCTCAATTCTAGTATGTGATGTACCTTTCTGCCTCAGGTGTGAAGACGCGCTGCGTAAGAACAAGAGCCTGATTGGTCCAGACCAGAAGGAATACCAGAGAGAGCTGGAGAGGAACTACCACAGACTGAAAGAGGCTCTGCAGCCGCTCATCAACAGAAAGATCCCCCAGCTTTATAAACCTGTACTGCAGGTCAACTCACACAGGTAGGACGTGTGTGTGTGTCTGTGTCTGTGTGTGTGTGTGTGTCTGTGTCTGTGAGATGATATGTCTTGGATGTTGAATTCAATTTGTTTGTTTTCTTGCTTCTGTAAAAATCATGCAGCAAACGGACAGCTTGACAAGGTAGTTTGGGATTTCAAGACAACATTTTTATGATGCTGTTTTCCTGTCTCCATGTCCTGTGTTTGTATTTATTTGTATGGATCAAAATCAGGGAATATCAAAGAATTGTTCTATAATATCCTCTACATAATAAGACAATATCATATCAGTATAGTACATTTTTATCAATTTATTACGGTATGTCAGTTATGGTGAAGAATATTCAGTGAAAAAACTCAAATCAATAAATGTTTATTTTTATTTTGCAGAGATTCCTTCAGCAGAATGAGTCTTCGCAAGCTTGAACTTTGAAGATGAAGAGAAAACAGGCCCCACACACACACACACACACACACACACACACAACCCCACACACACACACACAACCCCACACACACAACACAAATTGCAATATTAATTTATTCTCGAGTGTAAATATGAGTGTCTTCAAAGTCAGTGTTTTGGAGAGAGACTGGCTAACAGAAAAGGCGAGAGGAGTTGAAACTTGGTACGTCATTCCAGTGTCTTAATTTGTTTACAGACAAACTGTTACACAATCAGAGGGACGAACAAGTGGATCTTAACGATTGAAGAGATACCTTGGCCTTTAGAATTGTTTCTTTGCTGGCGATGTCACACAAGGGAACAAGTCTGTACGTTTGTGATGCAAATGCTACCGTTAAACAAAATAGAATAGTAACGTATTAAGCATTCAGACAACTAGCAAGCCACTGAACACAAAGCATGCCCTAAGATCCTTTTTATTGGTTAAATAAAGTGCCAAAAACCCATATTATTATAATTTTTTTTTTTTTTTGTATTTTTTATTAACAATTGCCTGCAGAAAAGGTACGATTTTAAAAGTCAAGGTGTCTATTTAATCATGTACTATGTGTCAAAAAAAATCTGTATTCAATTTCATGTGTGCACTTTTTTTATTACGGTGTAGCAATGCATTTTACAACTTGAAAGATTATGTTATTCAAAAGAAAAAAAAACAACGAAAACATGCAAAAAATTGTACCATTATTTATCACGATGCTTTATTATCATTTTTTAGTTTGAAAGAATGTTTTAAAGGTAGGTACTTTGAGCATCCTTGTATAATTTTATGTAGTTTTCGTTTATTTTAAATATTTTACTAAATAAATATTTTAATGTTCAGTTGGGTGTCTGCTGGTAAATCTTCTTGCTTCCAAATGTGGTATTTTTGTGTTTATGTAGGATTAAAGCTATAATGCGTAACCTTTTCATGTAAGTGAATTGTCGGTTACATTCAAGGCGTCGCCAAATAAGTTGACTCAATGTTGTTTAAGCCAATCAGCTCCACAAAACTCTCTCTGTATGTCTCAGTATGACAGAGTTTACAAACTGGTGACGTCTCCCCCGACACTGGCGCAGGAGCTCAGAAAAATCCCAAGCACAGCCCAAGAAATGTTTCAGTTGTTGATTCTACTGCTATAAGAACAAACCTGGACGTACAGCAGAAGGAATAAAATCTATGCACGATTACAGAAGTCTTTCCTCATGTAGATGTGCTGACAGTGTTGTTGTAATTCCTTGGAATTCCACATGGGGGTGACAAGTTACGCAATATAGCTTTAATGTTGCAGTAGGAAGTGCATAAGTGTTCTGCCATGTTTGTCAATGATGAAAAGGATCGACAGAAGACATTGGAAGGTAAAAACTTTATTGCTTATAGTATGAACCTGCCGACGTGAAAATATATACAGCTGGAATGAGGTACAGTTTAAATGAGACAACATACAGGGGCTGTTGTCCCAATATTAAATCAGATCTAATTGCATTTTGATAAATTGCAACACTAGCTTTAACACCCTTTCCTGAAGCCTTGAGCGGATCTATAGACAACCTGAGATGTCACCTTACTGAATACTTTAAATGAAAAAAAGTGTAATAGCTTATATGACACACCTGTAATGTTATATTTATATTAAAAAATAGCTTATTGACCAAACTAATGCAATGTTAGATCAGTTGAACGTTAATATTTGAGGAACAGATTATTTTTTACCTTATAAATGTAACGTATTTTTCCTTTTGTCTGATTGTGAGCGGGAACAGAAGCTTAGGACTGGCCAACATCTTAAAAACAACTCCAGTTGTTGGGTTAAAATGTATTTCAGTTGTCTTCAAAAATTACTTAACCTGGAACATGCCTGACATTTGTAAAATATCAAGCATTTTAGTTTGACAATGCGTCATCAACTCTGGAATATACAGCTATGAAGAAAACAATCAACCAATGAATTGCCAACTAGATGTGTCCTAAATGAGCCTTAAGTTTAACCCACTTCACTCTGTATTGGCACCTTGGAAAAGCTCCTTATTCCTTGGGCTTTTGAGTATTATTTGAGTATGATGCCTTACCTTTTAGTGTGTTTTCTATACAAATTTAAATACATACTGTACTGCCATTTTTGTTACACATCTGTCCGACACTAAACTAAACTTAGCAACAAGGAATCAGTGCAAAAACAGACATTGATATTGGACCTTTTCCTCAAAACTACAGAAAATATTGCAAAAAAAAAAAACTGAAGCATATTCAGCATTGGTTTGCAAATGGCAACAATTTTTGGCTTCTATTTAAATCTATTCCAAGTAGACAGTAGACACAGCCCTGATAGTCTCATGTCAATGCAAGTTAAAGAATGATCAAATTGTATTCTGCTAGAAAAATAAAGACATTTTACAACATTTTCATTCATACAATTTTAGTTCAAAAGTGCTTTTCCCAAATTGTAAATTTGTATCCGTACAAACTCAATTCACGAGAAAACATCAAAAACAGGATGTGTGATATATAGACAATGACAAAAATTATAGCATCACTATCAATGCCCCAGTGTCCCAAGAAATCATAGTACAGACAAGAAAAAAAGACATTGTACTCAGTTTACAGACACAAAGGACACATCCAAAAGACCAAAAAACAAAGAATCATCTCACAAAGGAAAACATTTTCCCTGGAATGTAGAACAATTAGATCCCCATTTCTATATATTTCTGTATTTCTAAAATATGACTTTGAACTCAAATTTTGCTCATGGAAATCCGGGTTGAGTCCTGGCAAAAAAAAAATCCCATGAGTAGCATATTATTGAAGTTCAGTTTTAAAAAATGGCCGCCACAGTTTGTCGTATTGCAAAAAAATACAACTGTCCTCTGTCTGTGTGTGTAGCTGCCAAAAAGCCCGACTAGCACAGCCCCGAGTGAGTCAACAGCGGTGATGGGGTGTGTGTGTGTGTGTGTGTGTGTGTGATTAGTTCGCAGGCTCAGGCATTCTCCTGTAGAACAGCAGGTAAGGTGTGGACGATGAACACATTTCCGGAGAACACGCTCTTAGGAATTCATCTTCCTCAAACAAGCGCACCTCAGAGTCGTCAAACAGCAGCCATTTTCCCTCAAACTCTAATAGGTTATTCAAAGCTTGCTGCTCTGTTGCCTCCTCTTCACTCCCAGTCTCCTTCTTAATTCCTGCTTCTGTATTTTGGCTCACAGTTTTCCGCCGTTTGGACCCCTCTGTCGCTCCACTGCTTGCTGCTTTCTCTGTGTGTTTGCTGGTGCTATTCCCAATATCGTAGCTACTAGACAAGCTTCTCTGGCCTCCCAATAGTCCAACGACGTTACCTTCCGATACCTTCTTAGCTCCCGTTTTGCCACTGGCCGAATTCGCAGTTTTCTGTCCTTTCGAATTGACGCTAAACGAAACCTCTCCGTCGTCGTAGTCCAGCGTTTCGCCTTTCTCTCCGCGCGTTCCCTCTTTTATTTTCTTCTCTTCCTCCTCATCCCCCGTTTCTTTCCCGTCAGAGCTTTTTTTCAGACAGAGTTTGGCGTGTTTTAAGTTGGACACGCGGACGTATGAGGTGTAGTGTCCGCTGCTGATGGTGACGCCGCTGTGCATGACCACAGCAAACAGTTGGTAGGTTTGGCCTTTGGCGGAGGAGGGCCGTGTGCACCATTCCTCCAGAGACAGGGTCAGAGGAGTCTGTAAGGGAGTGTTGACTTTAGACAGGCCGGCGTATGGGTCCAATCTGGGGGTAGAGGACACAGGGAGAGGGGGGTTAATATATGGTGGAAGAATACCACGTGTCTATCATTGTGTTCAAATCGATGATTCAACATTTGGGTGAGGCTTTTCCTGTGATACCGTTATCAAGTTACATTTTCTTATGATTATGAAACCTATGATGTGTGTGTGTGATCACAATCCTGCTGCTACTTGTCTTAGTCTAACAACTTTAAATGAATCAAGATTCAAAACATAGTTTCACATTTGATTTTAAAAATAATTAAATGAAGATCTTAATAAAACAATGCAAAAAAAAAAGATCTGAATTTCTGTGAATAAAAAAACGTTATTCTTTGTCATCACCATAATTGAAAGTATTTAAAAAAATCACTAAATGTGTAATGTGTATTCTATACTTGATGTATTTTAATCTTGCCCCTGTAAAGCACTTTGATTGGCCTTGTGTCTGAATAGTGTTGTATAAATAAACTTGCCATGCCTAAAAGAAAGATACCAAAAACACACAACTGAACAGTCAAACTCACTCTAGGCCGTTTGCAGAGAAGCGTTTGAGGTGGATGGTGATGACTTCAGGCGTCTTGTCAAACAGCAGACTCCTCTCAGCCTCCGTGTAGTGATGACACGTCTCACAGAAATACTTGTCTTCTCCCACGATGCGCTCCACGGACGCAAACTGACCGATGGCCCATTTCAGAGTCTTCAGCTCGGGCTTAGGGTCGGGAGAGACTGGGAGGAGAGAGAGACAGGATAGCAGCTATTAGTATTGAATTACTATTAATAAAAGATTATATTCATGTTATGGCATTTTTACAGTTATTTTAAATGAGCTTATGTTAAATGTACCTATATTGTTAGCAACAAAGAATGCTCCGACAGGGTTCCCAAACTTTTTCACCAATACATTTTCCAAATTCGTCCATGGCATTTTACCATGTAAAAGTAACTTTAAATAGGTTGGCCTGTTTTGCAATCTTATGGCTCATTAATGACTCTTACTTCGTTTTTCTTGAGCCATGTGTTATATTTGTCTTTCATTATTAAACACGCACTTCCAAGGCATTCTTGCAGATAAGCAAGCAAGATTTTAAACAATAGTATGTCAAGATACTATTATGCATGATATTAAACACTAGCCAAAATGTGTGTAAATTCTAAACTTTTTCAAAAAATTTGGTTCATTCCAAACCTTTTAGAAAACAGTTAACTTCTATAACTTTTATAAAATGTCCTATCCGTGAGAACCCTGTTAGAGCTATGAGAGAACAATGTATAGGCGCTTCTATTAAAGAGTTGTGTGTAAAGCCCTCACCCTCACCCAGGTCGTCAGGGCTGCTGGGCTGGTCGTCGAGCACAGGCACACTGATGTCCTGGAAGTCTTCCCTCCGCTCGGTGAAGCTCTCACACTCCAGACAGCGCGTCCTCAGAACCAGCTGACCCTGGAACAAGCGCTCCATCAGGTCCAGCCCTTCTGAAGGGAACAAACACACACAGAGAGACACAGGGATGAGTGAGTGTTCAGATTGTGTGTGTGAAGTAATATTAGGAACAGATGCTGAGGTTAAATTTAGAGACGGGGAATTTCGAGCCGTGTTATATTTGTACATATTTATATTGAATTTCAAGACCTTGGGATATCAAATGTGTATGTGAAAACCAATTTCCCTAAATGAAACTTAGTCTTTGGAAGTACTGGTTAACTATAACCACTTGTTTCTCAGTTACCATAAACCCATCAGTTTGTGAGTTTGATATTTATCATTCTTACTTGATAAACCCATAATTTCCTGTACCTTTAAAAACAGATAGCCTTTATTAAACCATTACTAACGACTGCCCACGTCCCCCTTATATGAATAGTCCCGTACCTTCTTGTTTAATTGCCTTCTTGTCTTCGGCCATGTTTTGCTGTGGTTTCTCTTCAGTGCTCTTATCACTGAGTGGCTCCTCCCCAGTCTGTGTGTTCTCTGGTTCTGCTTTCATCTGGTTCTTTCCGGTCGTCATGGAGCTGATCTTGCCCATGCTGCGGAACTTGGAGAAGATACTGGGCTGCTTCCCGGACGGCCTCAGCCAGCTCAGCTTGGCTTTCTTCTTCTTCTTCCCCTCCTTAGTTTCTTTCTCTCCTTTCCCCTCTCCGTCGCTCCCTCCTTCCTGGGTTTCCTTGTGGTAAAAAAAAAAATCATGGTCGTGATTATTTTGATTGATATTGAGATAACAATTTAACAACACAACAATGAGTAACTTTTAAGCTGTCTAATTTAAATAAAGTTTAACTATATAATAATTATTAAACTAATAAAAACATGACCTGACATGTAAAAGTCGATTATCTCATTATTTTCATAATTGTTGGACATTAAAGGTGGAGTCTGCAATTCTGGAGAACGCTTGTTGTCAAATTCACTTTGTCAAAATCAGTGAACATCTCCTCACAATCCGCTACCTGTCCGTACTGCGTGTGTGTGGGTGTGTGCGTGTGTGTGCGGGTTATTATTATTTATCTTTTGACAAGCGTTCTCCAGAATCACCGACTACACCTTTAAAATTGAAATAGCGATAATATTTAAATGAGCTGCACAGCCCTACCTCCTTGTCCACTTTCTTCTTCTCTTCCTCCTCCGTCTCTCCGTCTTTGTCTTGTGTGATGTCACTGGAGGACTTTCTCTTGGAGCGAGTGAGCGGCCTGTTTTTACCGGTGTCCTCCGGAGAGTCAGACTTCTTGGCCTTGACAGACTTGGGTTTCTTCTTGGCGTTGCCCACCTCCGTGTCGCTCTTCCTCTTGCCGCTGACCAGGCCGTCTTCTTCTTCTGTGGTGGTTGTTTGGGATTCTGTCGTCGAGGTGACAGACTCCAACTTGACAACACTCTTTAACGTAACCTCGGCGACGGCGTCCTGCTCCTTCCTGATGGTCTCACAGGCCTCCTGGATGTATCCCAGGATGCATTGCAGCACCTCCTGGGCGTCGTGTTGGAGATAGCCTTCGTACATGGGGTTCAGCTGCCTGTAAAAGCATGCACATATATCACTATTAGTTCACTGAAGGAAGAAGAATTTATAATGTTGAGCTTGAGTTGAGTGTGTGCTGCTACGCTTTGGGTTTTTTACACTGTTGTTCTAAGGAAATATTCAGTTTTTGGTTTGAAAAAATGTAATTGGGCAATAGTGATTATTTTTTTAAATGTTATACTCGTGAATCATTAAATACAAATCATCATAACATCACGAATGGAGTCACGTCAAATTGAAAGTAAAACAGCTTATTGATGGTTTCTCTGTAATATACTGTAAAAGCTGTAATGTTTCCCGAATGCCAGTATTTCGAATAAAGCTTTTGGACAGCCACTGACACAGTCTTTGATTCTTAATAACCCCATCATTGACATTACCGTAGTGTGTGTAGTATTTTGCGCGGCGGTGTGGCCAGCTCTCCCTCACTGAAGCTGTCTGGGCTGAGCAGGAAGCTGGACTGCAGCTGCTCCACTGACGTGATCAGACTGTTGAAGCTTCCGAGCAGCTCAAGCTGAGCCGGTAGATCCTCTGACACCACACCTGATGACTGCTGAGAGGGGGGGGGGGGGGATACAAATAAATAAGTTAAAAATACCTTTTAAAGGGTGGGGGTGGAAATAGAACACACACAAGAAATCATTAAGTAATAATAATAAAAGACAGGTATTTTAATTTTGGCTTAATATCCGATCTATGAATATGCTTAATTGAGTCAGAAAGTCGGGACACAATGACAGGATCAAGTGTGTTTTATTGGAATAATTATTATCTACTGGCCGAAAAATAAATGTGCAAACTTGACGTCTAAAATATTAAGCCATTGATTTACGTTTTAAATGTTGTTGAAAAACAAAACAAACACGAAAGATTTATAATCCACCCACCTCGTCGCTGTTATCAGTTTCCTCCTTTGGTTTCTCTCTGGCTTTAGACAGGTTGTAGAGCTTCTTGATGCCTTCTCTCAGCCCTGGACAGTGATACAGAACCTGCAGGATCACACACAAAACATTTAGTCATTACAACTAATCCACAAATTAATTTTACATATGGTTGGAATTTGCTAACTTACTCAAATCACTATGTTAGACTATTGTAAAGAAAAAAATACCTTTTCAAGACTGTAGATAGAAGGCTATACAATGTCAACGCAGTGCGTACAAACTGCAGTGTTTCCCCTACCATTGTACAGGCCTGGCGGGGCCGCCAGGCCAACGGGACCCCCCGCCAGGCCAACAGCAGCCTAACTTAAAAAAAAAAAAATAATAAAAAAAAAAAATTATTATCAATTTTTCATTGATTCCGTAATAATAATATGCGCGCGTCTGCGCGGCACTGTCGGTCTACCCCTCGTGTGCGCCTGTCTTTACAACCTCTCGTTTGATCATCCCATCAGCTGATCTGTGTGTCTGCGTGTGTGTATGTGTGTCTGCGCGCGGCGCGATGCGCGTGTGTATTCGGTGCGGGTGCGCACTTGTTAAAACACGGAAGACAATGAGCAGGAGCATGACTAGCAAGCAAACGTTGAACTAGTGGCGAAAATAAAACCAGCGCCTGCTCTATGGAGATACTAAGGACTCAGTAACAGGGACGTTGAACAGGAAAAAGTGCTGCGCAAAGTTTAGAAAGTTAAAATCGCTACGTCGCCGTGGCAACACAACCAATCTGTATCAACAGCTGAGACAGCGCTGAAAAAAACGGCATGCACTCGTTTCAGTAAGTTTACCGAAGTGCCACACTGCTACTGCCTTTGACATTCTCAGAAAAGCATTCATTTATTTTCAAGGGACATATTAATTTATTTATTGTTTTAACTGTCAAGTTATCTTGAAAACAGCAGGCTATTGTAGGCCTACAAGCTTTATGTTTTTGTATTTTCAATGCTACTTTATTTGTATGTTTTAAATTGAGAAATAGGCTAGATGAAATATAATGGTCGGAATAGGGAATTTGCCTTATGTAGCACACATGTTGATAGGCTAATCATGATGTGTAGCCTATGTTAATTCATTTATTTTCAACAAGGCTATTTGCATTAAAAAAAAATAAAGAACATTTTTCAATAGGCTAGCTTCAAGGTGAGGTGATTCAGATTATTCCAGAAATGAGTCTAAACAGGACCTGTCTATATTAGATCTTAGTGTTTATTGTTTTTTTATTGAAATCCATGTGTTTTTCTTCAATAGTTTACGTGGCTTGTGTCTCCAAATTATTACAGAAAATAGTTATAGGCAGGGCATATGTTGTTTACAGAGCACAGAATTAATCAGATTCCGCCTCTCAAAGTGCACCAGATTGATGCATTTAACTTTAAAAAGGATAAGGTTTCTTCTGCAGGGGGATGCCCCCAGACCCCCCTAGAATGTCCATTCTCACCCAGCAGGATCTAAAAATCCTGTGAGAAACACCACATGTACAAACGTACTGAATGTGAAAGCATAACCCTATGCCCTAATTTTTAACAGGCTGTCAAAAGAGGCTCATCCCAAATGGGGTTCGTTTTGGTCAATTTCTTCTAGAAATTTGGTACGCACGCGGCATGCATACTCTTTATCAGCTCTTACCACCGGGCCTAAAAAAAATTCTAGGGGAAACACTGGTAGTGAAGTAATACAACTCTTAAAATGTGTCTGATTTCACACAGAATACGAGATTGTCTTGTTTCCTAACCAGTGGCCTAAAGGAAGACTTGTCACCAACACATATTGAATGTTGGTTCTTCTATACGTCTCTTATTCCAGAAGCAGATGAAATATCACCCTGCGGCTACACAAACTCTATTTGAACAGGTGTTACAGAGGGGATCGTACAACAATGAAGGTGTGATTGAAACCTTCAGTGGCCTGTCTGTCTGCCTCTGTCTGTTTACATTCAAACACTGCTGGTTCAGATAAGACACAGTGAGAGGAACCGATGTGACCACACTGTATGTCACAGGCAGGGGGACACAATATAATGTGGCACTTATGACACTTATCTACTACATCGGCCATAAAACAACTTAATGGCACCGTTTTGTCAATGGCCACCATGTCAAACACTTGGTGACAAACATTCAAATATATTCATAGTGACAAGACCAAACAAGCTTTCCTGTTAAGTTGTGTTATAATTCTCTCTTGAAGACAAGGGATGTACAATGGTTTTAGTTTTATTTAGACAGCCATTAAAGGTGGAGTCAGCGATTCTGGATAATGTTTGTTGTCAAAATCAGAGAATATCTCCTCAAAATCAGCTACTTGTGCATACTGAGTGTGCGCTTACAAGAAACCCAGTGTTAACACACAGCCTAGGCTCTGTAAACAGGCATGTTGCTAGCGATGGTGGGCCTTGTGGTTACATACCCATTTACAGAGCCTTTCTACACCATTTTTTTTTCTCACAACACACAGTATTAACAGCTAGCATTTTAAGAAAAGTGATTTTAACAACAAGCGTTCTCCAGAATTGCTGACTCAACCTTTAAAGACAAACATCTGTGGTGAAGAGCAGACCCACCTGTAAGACACTGTTCAGGTAGCAGGTGTTGCCCAGGTTGTTGAGCCCCACAAACGGCACCAAGCTCTCCTTCTTCTCACAGGACAGAGGAAGGCCTGGAGAGGCTGGACAAGGACCAGGGACCACCTGATCACAGCTGCTATAGAGTGGAGGAGAGGGGGGGGGACAAAAGGTTTAATTTTAATATTTAAAAAAATATAATCATCAGCTACTAGATAATTGTGTGATTTTCTGGGCAACATGGGAACATCATTTCACACTGCTTCTGCTGTTGAAACCAAACTCTTAAACAAAAATGAGTAATAGGCTAATTTTCAATCATAGTTTCAGCAAAGTTAATACATTATGAGATAACAATAACATATCACTATTTATCAAAATGCCAGTCAGGCACACCCTTGCCCAGACAAGGCAGGGTGACCCCAAGTAAATCACACATTGACATCACATTAGACCCACCTTGCCTCCGGCTCCTCGGGTTCAACTGATTTGGCTTCATCTGCTTGAGGTTCAGAGAAATCCAGCGCTCGTTTAGTCTCTTTCTTCTGTAGAAACTTCAGAGACAGCCTACTCTTCCTGACGGGGCTGCTCACCGCCGCTACAGCAGTTTCACCTTGCAGGCCTGGCATCTTTCTATCCACAAGACCTCGGTTTACGCTCCTAAAATAGATCCAACAGCGCCTCTCACTGGTAACAAAAGGTAATACAGCATTTTATTCCGCGGGCGCCATAGCAGTTCAACGAGACCGAAAGTAACTGCGCACTGTTTATACAGCGCTACGCAGTTACGTTGATACAACAAAACTGGGTAGATTAAGTTAATACATGCAGGTCTGGTTCACTTAATCAAAGTGAAGTTGCCGACAGTAGGCTACGTTACATCATATAACACAAACGTTAGTTAGCCTGCTGCTAACGCTAACTTACTGGTTACTATCATGTTTTTATTGACCCCCATCAACTTTGAAATCATAGCCGTTTACATTAACTGCTGTTGTGTTTTTAACGTTGGGAAGAGGCTACAACAAAGCATATAGGGCACAGTGAAGTGGTGTTATTGAGAACTTTGCAGACAGCACAGCGGCAAAACTGGGTCAAAAACGGTGAAGAAGTGGGAGGAGAAAACATGTCGTTACCAACAGTTCACCAAAAGGAAACTACAAATCCACACAGCGTCTACAGCTTCGAAACTCTTACCTGAAATAGTCATTCCAAGTTGAGATTTCGGTAAATATTGTAGTTATTATCCAGTCCAAGCGACATTCACAGTGTATTTTACGATTCAAGATTCTGACGATGCAGCAAGAAGTTGGCGCTTTTTCCTAATGGAAGACCAAGAGGCGACCGCATTGCCAGTGAAGCATCGGCACGACATCAACACATACAGCGAACATGTCCCAATAACTGCCACTTCTGGTATTACACTTATTCCAGACGTAAGCGTAAAACGTTTAAACGTGCGAAGACTTCTGTAAAATAATGAAAGAACGAGAAATATTTACATTTCACATGTCAGGCTTAGAGTTAGTCGACTATTTAATTCAGGCCCCTTAAAGACCATTTTTGTAGTTCTCTTTCGATCTTCGTCAAGCTAGACTGTAGCAGTTTAGATGTTTCCTTCAAAATAAAAATGACAAATGTGTCTGTAGACGGTGAATCCAACGACAATTAGTTACCTAAACTTTAATATTTTTGTTTTATAGTTTTGCCGTCGACCTTTTGTTCGTACTTTTATTATTGTACGTTTTAATGCAGGATAATTACTTGGAAAACATTGTTATGCTTTTATTTTGAATGAATGAAACGGAAGTACTGTTTAGTTGCATTTTGTCTGACTTATTAATTGTCATTTTGCAGAACTTAGCCCTAAAAAGATGATTTTAACATATCGTCTATCAACAAGACGCATGTGGTAACATTTACTGTCTGTATATATTTCATTAAATATTTCCTAAACATAAATACACGAAACAAAATAGCGCTTATATTTTACCAAGTCACCAAACGGTTAAAAACGGCCGTTAGGGTCAGTTTCCTCCATCAACCGGCAGGGGGCAACCGTGTCCATGGAGACGGAGGTCGAACTGTCCAGCATCATCCCCACTTCCACTGGAGCATCTCTTCATCTGACAGCGGGCAGAGGCGACCCTCTTCCACGATTCAAACGGTAAGAAACTATGTACGATTTTGTCCTGTTTCCTTCCATAAAAGACAGATAACAAACGCAGCTTTAAGGGCTTAACGCGAGAGTGTGCCCATTTTAAGCTCCGTTTCGGCGTATTTGTAGCCTTATCAGTTGTAGTGTGTTGATTTGTATGGCTAGAGTGTTGTTGCTGACGTATGTTTTCACACTACGGGTAGGATCGCTTCACCTGATTGCAGCGTAAAAAATAAGAAATGACAGGTGCGTCGTTTCCTCCTTTGCATGCCGTCAGAAGGCATCTCGTCAGTACGATGGTGTGTGTAGGCTTTGCAGGACAGCCGAACCGCTGCTGCAGAGTGGATGCTTGGTCAGCAGCAAAGATGTATCGATGGGGCTAGTACTGTGCCTCAGCGTATGTTTATTTTGCTTTCCTGGATATATATCAAGTGTTGTTGTGGTGAGGATGCTGATGCAGTTGTGGATGGAACTAGTTTGACATTCCTAGATTGTGTGTGTGTGTGTGTGTGTGTGTGTGTGTGTGTGTGTGTGTGTGTGTGTGTGTGTGTGTGTGTGTGTGTGTGTGTGTGTGTGTGTGTGTGTGTGTGTGTGTGTGTGTGTGTGTGTGGTGATAGAAATGCATTCAGTCAAGTCACCATCCTCTCATATTTGATATCTTTGCAATCTTCAGTCCTGGTTGGTTGACTTTCACTGAATGATCCAGTGAACCCAAACCTCATGTCATTATTTGGGACGGAATCATCTTTGAACCACACCATATCATTTTAACTAATCGCCTCATGAAACAGATTATCGTAGAGTTGTCATATCCAGCAGGTGATTTCAGACTTAACAAGGAGGGACGGTAGGGAAGGAGGTGTTATGTCCCCCCACATCCCATCTAAAGCCTATATGGCCATCATGCATTATATAGAAGGGCTTTACTGTTTCACTTCCCTCGTCACCTTCTGATATATGATTGTCTCAAGGGGAGCATTTTGTGTGTGTGTGTGTGTGTGTGTGTGTGTGTGTGTGTGTGTGTGTGTGTGTGTGTGTGTGTGTGTGTGTGTGTGTGTGTGTGTGTGTGTGTGTGTGTGTGTGTGTGTGTGTCCTATACAATATAGCCTATAGTACACAGGGGAAATATGCAAGGTTTAGCTTTGAATGACTACTAATATACATTTTATGACTAATACACAATAGAAAACACAAAGAGGACAACATGTATAGCACTAAAATAAAGCAAGAAAAAAAATCACATTAAACAATATGAACACAAACACTTTGTGCAAGAGGATGGTCGTTGGTCGGTCACAGGAAAGATTTGAGCGATGAAATGGTGATGGAAAATTCATCCGTCATGAAGCCACTGGTTAAAGGAAAAACAAGGAGGACTTTGTTGATTCTACCTTGTGCTATTTGATACAACGTGCTCCTATATACTGTGTGTAGGATGCTGAGACATTTCAGAGATGTTACCACCTACTGTGCTGATCCCACATACTCACTTAACCCCTAACCTGTGGTGGTAATGAGGGGCCATTCTCCATGCACCCTGCAGCATAGGAATTGGCCCTTATCAAGGACGGCTTTGTCCCAAGAGGCACGGGGCTCTCACGGTTAGAGCTGCAGGGGTTGGTGATGTGTGGCAGTTTGCACACTCACACACACACACACACACACGCACGCACACGCACACACACACACACACACACACACACACACACACACACACACACACACACACACACACACACACACACACACACACACACACACACACACACACACACATCTCCTGCCCCCCCCACCTATACCTTCTCACAGCTGGGAAAATGAAAGCATGTTGAGCGAAAGGGAACAGTGCACTCCAAGAATGAGAAGCATGCCTTAAAGTCTACTTCACTTCACCTCCCAACAACAAACCCCCCTGTACACAACGTTTGCATATTTTGGACCGGCTGACAAGGTATAGCAACACAGTTAGCTGTTTAATCACCCTTTTTCCTATATATGTTCATTTGCAAATGTGTGTTTTACCAATTTATTAGAGCCAGTTACTACCACTAGCAATCATGTTTCATAATGAATTATGTTTCCGATGAATCGATTTATGTGGCTATGAGGAACTTTCAGTTTTTGTCGATTCTTTTGGTCAAAAGCGGCAGTGTATTGACGCCACCAGCGCCCAAGTACTTAGCGGTGGAATGTGCATTTTGTTGACGGAGCCATTGAAAGAGATGCCCCATGATGCATTGCGATGAGGCAATGTATTGACATGTGACTTTGTAAGATTAATAATGGTAATATGACGATTGTGAAGCAAAGTAAACTTGATTTAGTAGCATTCGTAAACACAGGGTTTTCCAGTCTTACAGCTTTAAAGCATTTAGTCTAAGTCCCCGGGAAAATCGCACCCATGCAAAGGTATTAGAAGAACTGTATAAAAATATCAGTCTTTACACTGATGGTCTCGTTTGCTGTTACAGGTCATCTATGATCATCAGAGAAAAAAAAACTGACTGTTTCATAAACATTTAAAGTTCCTCTCGTTCGTAGGATGTTTTATTTATTTTCACTGGAAGCGCCGGCACACATCGCACACTGGCTCTGTTGAGTCGAGAGAGAGAGTAGCTTGGTAAAAGGGAGGGGGGGTTAATGAGATCCTTTATGAGGGTATGCATGTGTGCATAACCTTGCATGCAAACGTGCATATAGCAGATCAGATCAGATTGCAGGCTTCACACATGATTCCTCTCTCTCTCTCCATCGCTCTCTCTCTCGCTCATTCTTTCTCTCTATCTCATTCAACTCAATTCAAAAAGCTTTATTGGCATGGCTATTATGATAACAGTATTGCCAAAGCATAGCATCACATCAGTTATTATATTATCATTATTATATGTTACCCCCCCCCCCCCCCCCCACCACCACACACACACACACACACATTACAAATGATAAAGCATAAATGTCAACAGTAGGAGTGAATGATAGATGATGATGTGAGACCTGGTGTGGATTATTGCTCTCTGAGGTTGTGACTGGTAAAGACATAGCCTTGTGTGCTGACAGGACGCTACTCTCTCTCCCTCTCTCTCTCTCCACCTCTCTATCCCTCTTTCTTTCCCCCCCTTCCTCTCTCCCTCCCTCCCTCTCTCTATCTCTCTCTCATTCTCTCTCGCTCTCACTCTCTCTCTTTCTCTCTCTCTCTCGCTCTCTCTCCCTCTCTTTTCCTCTTCCTCTCCCTCTGTCTCCCTCCCTCACTCCCTCTCTCTCTCTCTCGTTGCATACTTCAGAGCATCTGAGCGACTCTCCCCCGTCCGTTCGTTTGATGCATGCTGAGGAGGTGGGCGTATCTAGCCGGGCTGTTCTCTCATGTTAGGTTATAGGAAGCAGCAGTCTCTCTCTCTCTCTCTCTCTCTCTCTCTCTCTCTCTCTCTCTCTCTCTCTCTCTCTGTCCCACTCTCCCTCCCTCTCTCTCGGTCTCTCTCTCTCTCCCATCCTACTCAGTCTGCCCTCTGTATACTCTGTGTGTGCTCTCCTGTTTCAGTCCGTCTGTCTGCCTTTCTTGCCCGCTAGCGTAGTATACTACTCTGCTTTCACTCATCACTATTCATCACCGTCTAGGATACATTTTTTACACACAAACCCTCGCTAGGTAGACATAGAAACAGACACAATAAACTAGGTCCTAGAGGTCACGTTTAGTTTGGTTTGTAGATTCAGATACATGTGCTTTTTTGCCTTGGTAGGAGCGAGAGAGTGTGCAAGAAGTGTGGATCTGTTTTTGTAGCGGTGCTGTTGGAAGCTGAAGTTTTTTCTCTCTCCACCACTCTACGTTGCTTGTCCCCAAAGGATACAACACACGCAGCTGCAGAGGTAAGAGGAAGGCTAGAGGTAGATGTCTTATGCACTTTTTTTTTGTTTACCATTTCGTTCTGCTATTTTTGACTGTTTTGCCCTCATTATTTCTGCCTCAGCTGTCTAGTTACCTCACGCTCACCTCTCCGTGCACTATTATTTTGTGAGGTATATCTTCTGTCAGTCGGGCACTGATTTATACATATTCATGCATTCTATAGCTATTTTCTTTAATCCTTCTGTCTCAGTGCAGTTGATTTTAATAGCATTTTAGGAGCTAAATCTACATTCTGAAACTTTTATCATCTTTACTGTATCTTCATTCTCTCTCTCTCTCTCTCTCTCTCTCTCTCTCTCTCTCTCTCTCTCGTTATCTATGTGTGTGTGCAAATGTGTGTTTTACAACCTGAGCCTTTGGGATCCCAGCATCTGTGTGTGTTAATCATATGCTGGAAGAGTTGCGTGCACTGCACATACATATTTGTGCACGTATGCACAGACATTCTGACACAGGGAATCTCTCTCTCTCTCTCTCTCTCTCTCTCTCTCTCTCTCTCTCTTTCTTCTCTATGTTTGTCTTCTACATCTCTCTATACCGGCTGATCACCAAAGCAGTTGGTTAGCTGGGCCAGGTTTCACTAAAATTCCCTTCTGGCCTGACTAATGTCTTTCAGCTGGAGTCTGACATGTGTGCACATATGTATACGCTTACAGTATACACCACATACTGTAGAACAAATGCGCTAAACAGGCGGTGGATGGAGCAGAGCAAGTAATGGTTATTATTTAGAGTGAGCCTAGATGTGACTTTTGCATGGGTGCTTCTCAGCAATCAGAATGCATTCAAACAGCACCTTTGCCTCGCTTGCTATCCCTCCTTTCTCCCTCTCTTTCTCTCGCTAATGCAAACCCTCCCTGTCTCTCTGTATCTCTCTCTGCTCCTCTAAGGTCTGCATGTATTCACAGTTAGTCTTGGTCACTGCGCGGCTTTGCCTGCCACAGAGAATCGGCCATGGTTGGCTGGCTAACCG
>NC_137212.1:6193534-6238534 GCF_949987685.1 Ammodytes marinus
TTGTCATGCAGGACAATACCACTGTGATTCACTGTGATCTCAAGCCATGGTTTTCATTTGTTGTTAAAATTGAAAAGGAGACCTCGTCAGAATACCTCAAAGATTAACATACTTTGATATCTTTTTGTGACTTATTATACCCTTGAAAATATGTCCATTCTTTAACAGTGCAAAACTATGCACAGCCACTGTTGGTAACTCAGTTCAGCAATAGAATGTGAGTTTTGTGGCGTTTTAAAGGTTGGTGCGTGAGTGGGTGGGTCTAGCTGGAAAAGGGTCAATGAGGTGGGCTGCAGTTCAGTGCTAAGAGGAAGCTGTAAGGCCTTCCTTGTTCTTTGGTTTGGGTGGGGGACACTGGCCTGCTCCAATCTTCACTTTCCTTCAGAACCATACAATAAAAACTGTTCACAAAGTTTTTTTTACATTAACTAATTAGCTTATCTTTATCATAATATTGTAAATGCACGGTACCACCATTGCCAGAATGGACTATCGTGCACAATATCCCTGTGATTTTTTTTTTCTCAAATTTTAACAGAAAGAAAATACAAGGATTACAATTGTTGGCAGCCAACTCTCAGAGCTCAAATGCCTTTCTTTAAATGGACCGAAAAATTGGACTTTTAACAACATTCCTAAAACTGCCTTACCGTGAAATGATAATATAGATAAACACTCACGGTGATGGGTTATCTAAAGTTTCCACTTGTTTTTTTATATTACTTAACTACCTCAGAACATATTTTTGATTTGGAGTCAGTGAGATAACATTGGATTGGGTCAGCATGCAGTTACCAGTGAGTTTTTTTTTGGGCTGTGCAATTAATTGAATTTTAATCGCAGTTACAATTTCCACTTCCAATATCCAAATAGGATACTTGACTTTTACAAGATAATGTATTTCCACCGTTAAAAATACAGCCTTTCCAATACAATAAAAGTTTTTTAAATACATGATGTTTGCAAATTCAATGTCATTATTGTGTTAAAAACTCATCATCTCAATAGAAATCAAAATAATTGCAATGATGATTTTTGCCATCATCTAGCAGCCCTAGTAATGTACACACAGAATGTATGATTTATACAGCCAGGTTTTCAGGTAGAATTTAAAACAAACAGGGTCCTGAACTGCAGCTCAGCCCAAAAATAAAGTGACCGCTACCGGACACATGTGAAGGAGCAGGTCTGAGAAACAATGGCTGTGTCCATCCTCACATTGTTGTATCCCCACACTGCGTCTTAATGGGTTCCTGGCATTGACAGGGAGGAAAAAACACAGTCCGTCGGTCGTGAGAGTGCAGAGGGGGTCATGTGACTTCCTTATGGAACCTTCGGCGTTAAATGCTGCTTTCTAATTGGCTGGCCGGAGGAGGCAGGAACTTCCTATCTGAGTGTTGTTAGAGCTGACCGCTCCCTTCGACAGGTCGAAGACTTATTGAGTGTGTGTGTGTGTGTGTGTGTGTGTGTGTGTGTGTGTGTGTGTGTGTGTGTGTGTGTGTGTGTGTGTGTGTGTGTGTGTGTGTGTGTGTGCTTCTGTGTGTATCTGCATGTGTGTGTGTGTTAATGGGAGGCTGAACCTGTAGTAACCTTTGGTTTTCTGATTGTATTTTTAAATATCTAAGTTGCTTGTTTGACTGTGTGGTAAATGTTCAGGTGGAAGTGGTGGGGGTGTTGTCTTTTTGGAAGACCGTTTGAGTCCCACTTTAAAAGGTGGAGCTAACAATTCTGGAGAAAGCTTGTCGTCAAAATCACTCTTTGTTCCTTTTTGTGAATATCTCCTTGTGGTCTGCTACCTGTTTGTACTGTGTGCCTAGTGAAAAGAAAAAAAATGGTTACAACCCTGATCTCTGCAAACCACTTCATAAGTATGTTCCATTGTGAGATCGCTGAGTGACAATTTCACAAAAACTCATTCACGCTTACACACATACTCAGTGATGGTTGTCCACTGTTTGCGTTCCTTCCCACTGCTCTACCTAATGACAGCAGTCAGAGTGACACAGAGAGACTTTGGGTGAACCACAACTATGTGAGAAGTATGGAGGACTGTGATGGTGACTGTGGCTGCTGCTGTACAATAGTAGGAACTGTGGAGGGACCTAAGTAAGTGGCAACTCGCAAAAGCTTGGTTGGTGTAGAAAATAGATCGCAGGATTTATTTTTAGTCCACAAACTAGTGCTGCCAATCTATACGTTGCTTCTTAAAACTAAGAAATATTAATGTGACACGATTGGACTATTTCTAGATTAGTGGACGATTAATTAGGAATTATTTAGATTGTATGATTGAGTCATCATTGAGTAAGCTAAATATCTTTGGTATGTGGACAGTTGGACGGACAAAAACATTTTGACACATTGTCTTTGACATTTCAGAAAATTGCGATCGGAATTTTACAATATTTTCAGGAGACATAAGAAATACACACACAGGCACGTCTTCCATGTCTGTCCATCTGTGTGTGTGTGTGTGTGTGTGTGCGCGTGTGTGTGTGTGTGTGGTTTTTAAGTTGTTTCTCAGTGCCCTCTTTTTTTGTTAATGCATGTGCCATTTATGTATGGCAGAAGTCAACGTTATGGGTATGTGAGTATAATGAGTATTGTTTCTCATGGTGTGCATGTGTGTGGGCCTCTGTGCACCCGACAGCCCAGAGTGATTGTTGTCTGTGTCTGTGTCTTACTCCAAACCTGCACCAGCCTCGTTCTCAGGGCAACCTCAACACATTCTTTCTCCATCCAACAACTCATTTCTTCTTATGCAAGTTTTATGCCTCCCATCTGCAAGCAAAGGAGAACATTGGCTTTTTTGGCACACTCTCTCTCTCTTTCTCTCTCTCTCTCTCTCACTCACACACACACACATGCACTCATGCACGCGCACGCACACACACACACACACACACACACACACACACACACACACACACACACACACTGTTGTTTCTAAGGTATTTATTGCACACACAATTTGAGGTGAAAAACAGTACGAGAAGGGCAGAGATGAAACAAAGATGAAAAGAGAAGGGAGAGTGAAGGTGTGCGTGTGTCTGTGAGTGTGTGTGTGTGTGTGTGTGTGTGTGAGAGTGTGTGCGTGTGTGTGTGTGTGCAAAGCCTGTTTGATCTTCTCCCCATCTCTCAAACTAAGATAGCTTGCACACTAATGGGTTGCATGAAGCCGAGGAATGTAGTTCAACAGATGAATGCTTCACCGCAGCAAATGACTGTCTGAGAATCTGGAATCATACCGCACAAGTATGCAGTACACACACACACACACACACACACACACACACACACACACACACACACACACACACACACACACACACACACACACACACACACACACACACACACACACACACACTTTCTTGTAAGACACCAAGTCATGAGCTTTTCACTGTGTGTGTGTGTGTGTGTGTGTGTGTGTGTGTGTGTGTGTGTGTGTGTGTGTGTGTGTGTGTGTGTGTGTGTGTGTGTCAGTCAGTCAGTCAGTCAGAACCTGTCTTGTGTGAGTGTTGGGCCTCAGTGGAGCTGCTGCCTGACTGGGATTTAATGAGCCCCGAACCCTGTCTGCGTCTCTGTGTGTGTGTGTGTGTGTGTGTGTGTGTGTGTGTGTGTGTGTGTGTGTGTGTGTGTGTGTGTGTGTGTGTGTGTGTGTGTGTGTGTGTGTGTGTGTGTGTGTGTGTGTGTGTGTGTGTGTGTGTGTGTGTGTGTCTGTATTTTAGCATCTCAGTATCTCACCGCGTCTTGTTGGACGTTTGCTAAATCACTTGTGTCACACCAAAGACACGGCAGACACTTATGTATGTTTGCCCAGTGGTTTCTCTTATTAAGTTTAGATCCGTACACCGTTTGGTGTCAATAGTGTTCCATGTACATTCTGACTGAATGTTAATGAAGGAGCCAGCAATTCTGCCAGACACATTTATGTTGAAGGATGGATAGATAGATAGATAGATAGATAGATAGATAGATAGATAGATAGATAGATAGATAGATAGATAGATAGATAGATAGATTTGTTTGGAGACAGGCAGGCAGGATAACACAAACAGCTTACTTGGCATGCAGAGCGTACACAGCTGGCAGGCGACAGGTAAGAGGCGGGCCAAGAAAAAAGACATTGCTTGAAATCAAAAGAAAAACCTGCCACGATAGCAATACAAGAAATAATGAGACAATCTTTCAAACAAATAAAAAACAATAAATCTATCTTTTGAAGTGTGAATATACATACAAATATATCAAAAAACGTGTTGGCAAGGCTGTCACCATCCAAGACCATTTGAGAATTGTGTCTTACAGTGTCCCGTTAAACCCGCTGTCCATGATTCTCTAAAATGTGGTAGTGAGAGGAATACTAGGAGGGAGAGAGGAGCAGGGCGCAGGTGTCAGTGTCTGAGGCCATCAGACTAGATTGCAGCACTTGAACTGGCAAACCCCTCTATGAATGGCTCCAATCAGCCCACTGCCTGTATACCAGCAGAGAGAGAGAGAGAGAGAGAGAGAGAGAGAGAGCTCTTATGGCTGTCACTCAGGGCATGGGCCTTTCAAACCGTTCTTCAGTTTGAAATGTAGATACTGAAGTGAAATATATTTAGCAAAACGGCTTTTAAATGTTTTTTTTTTTTTTAAATGGGGCAGAGAGGGGAGTGACATGCAGAGAACCCGGCCCGGAGGGGGGGGGGGGGGGGGCAACCTACCATCTGAGCTAAGGGCGCCCCCAAATGTTTTATCTTTTTAATTGTTTTGCCCGAAGAACAAATTCATTGAAAAGGAATTACTGGTACAGTTAAAATCCTTAATTTAAGAGAATACGATTATGGAAAAATTAAGGTTTTGAGGACTATCTTCTTTACTATTTTTAAGACAAATATTTGAGTGACATAAATAGTCCATGCTGAATATTCATTTAAGCCGTTTTATTAATTAATGCCTATTATTTTTGTACATGATTATATGTATTTTATTTTCAGGTTATTACACTTTTATTTTAATTGTATATATACTATATTGTACTATACTGCTTGCTAAAGGACTGTGTAACATGGTTTCAAAGTTTTTTCTTAGCAACACATGACTTAGGACCACATTGCTTCTGAAGGACTTTTCCCTTGAACCCTCTTATTCTGTACTGCACAGAAACCTTAAAAAAAAATTGTTTTTTAAAATATATTTAATTGAACCCTTTGTATGCTTTCCGATAGGTCATTGATTTGAAGTTATTGGGCAGTGAAAGTGTTATTATCACTATCATGAATCATGGAGAAGGCTAAATGTTTCAGGAAATAAAAAAAAAAGAAGAGAAACATATTTTTTCCATCAGATTATAGTAAACAAGTTTCCCTTTCATGTATTTCTGGAGACATAAAGTGCATGTGTTTAAATACTTTATGTGCCATGCCTCACAGCGACGCCTACAGAACCTTCCAATGCACAAGATGAAGACTAGAATGTTCTCATGAAGAATAAAGACTAAAAAAAAATTCAAATATCTCTTTATGTAAAAAAACAAAAAAATCCTTGACAAAACAAGGACTGGACCATCCTATCTCCTATATCTCCAAGTCTGGCCCCTCGATGCAGCTCCTAGAAGTTGCTGACACGTTGCCATTATCTCCCTCTTCTCCCCGGTAACTAAAATCCACAGACAAGCTCAGCATGGCGGCCAATCAGATAAGAGATAGCCCCCCTGATTTAGGGAAGGCAGTGCAGTGCTGTGTGTGTGTCTTTCATCCTGATCTTACTGCTTGCTGCTAGAAAGCATTTTGCCCCGGACTGATAGGAATCCTGGGAAGTGTTCACTGTGTTTACTGTAGGAGACATCTGAGGGACGGACTCAATGAGACAGGAAGAGAAAACAGAGGGATGATCTCAAGCAAGAATGAATGAAAAATGGAGGAGTGGAGAGGAGGGAAAGATGAAAGCAAGGATGGTGTGACTGTTTGCTTTTGCCTTACTTTTTGAACTATTTAGAATTCTTTAAATTGTATCACTTAGCTTGTTTTTAATCCTTTATACTTATTCCACCGTGGGTCAGAGATAAAGGGTATTTTTCGATTCCTCTGTATGTCGGGCACTATATCGCAGAAATTGACAATAAAGTCGTATTGGCTTGAATTTGACCGAAAGGCAGACAGAATAAAGCAGACCAGTGTCATCTCTACTCTGCCATGTCAGCTATGGGGCGGTCCGGTAGAGAGACATTTAAGGGGATGAATAAGAGAGAGAGAGAGAGAGAGAGCGAGAGAGGGAGAGAGAGAGAGAAAGAGAGAGAGAGAGAGAGAGAGAGAAAGAATGTCAGCAGAGCATTCCAAAGGCCATGTTTCCCCCACCATCTACTGTATCTGTACATCTGCCTCACAATCACAGGTTTATCAGTCAGCAGCACTGGGTTACTGAGACATTGAGGCCTCTCTTCTTTGCACCATGACAATCAAGATTTTTTTTTTTATCATACAAATCTTATACTTTGCATTCGCATTATTTAATTGTATTATAAATGTGTTAACCTACTTTTCGACTTGAATTGAGAGAGAGAGAGAGAGAGAGAGAGAGAGAGAGAGAGAGAGATAATGAATGATTGAGGGTAGAAAAAAAGCAACTGATGGCTGAGAAGGTAGAGAGAGAGAGAGAGAGAGAGAGAATGAAAGAGAGAGAGAGATAGAGCACATAATCTGCATCCCTGATATATGTGACATCTTAAATGAGGGTTTCAGCAGCAGCACCGGGCTACACTCACTCCTCTGGTATATTTCATCGCAGCGCCGCAGTCATATTTCCTACAGCAACATTAGCGCCTTAATGAAACTTTCATCAGAGCCCCCAGACCCGGCTGAGCCGCCTCGGAGCAAAATGAGTTTCCATCTCCTCACCGCAAACCGATCTCCTCCGCTCCTACCACTGTACCGCACATTTACAAACGCTGGGCAGAGAATGTGCTTTTCCTGTTCATATTAGCACTGCTTGGTCGGCTGTCACTGTGACTTACTACTAACCATCAAGAAGTAATGAATGCTGCAGATTTCCATGGCAGCGTACAAGTTGCTGTTTCATATTGCAAACAGGTGCATATAATAAGCACAGCAGAAAGAAGCTGATGCAGAGAATACATTTGAAGATAGAGTAAACAACCCAGTGTTGCTGCCTAGGCTTTGTAAACGGACATGTTGCTAGCTACGTGCCCCCCCCCCCCCCCCCTTTGTTTACATACACTTTTACAGAGCTGAAGTTGTGTTTAAACAGCAGATGCACAAACAGTACAGACAGGTAGAGGATCCTGAGGAGATATTCACTGATTTTGACCAAAAAGAAAAGTGATTTTGACAACAAGCGTTCTCCAGAATTGTGTAAAGCTGACTCCACCTTTAAAAAATAAAGATACTGTAGTAATCTATTTAGTTATGAAAGAAGTTTGGCTGCCGCAGTTTAATAACACTCCACAGTGCCATCTGTGAGTATTTGGACTGTGACATATTTGTTGCTGTGTTGGCTCTGCACTCCAACAGCGCATTTGAAATAAAATCATTACTGTCAGGTTAAACCCCAGCTTTAATTTGAGAGTGTTTACACATTTATATCTGGATGAATGGTAGGCTATCAGACCATGGGTACAAATGTGTGCAAGGGCTACTCAACCAATGATCTAGTTTGAATCCATTGCTGCAGACCCAAAATAACATAGATAAACTCTATTGTCTGCATTGCTTTTTGCATCTGTCAACAGAAGAACTGAATTACATTGTTAAAAAAAAGAAAAAAGAAAATATGGCTGTTCGCTCCTGCTGTGTGGTCATGCCTTCTCCCTGTAGAGAATAGCTTAATCAAACACATGCTTTGTCAGCCTGCACACACACACACACACACACACACACACACACACGCGCACACACACACACAGACACAAACAAAACAATAGTGACCCACTGATTCTTTGTTTTTCTGTGTCACCATGCCACCACTGTGCATTGTCAACAGCTGACTCTAAGCTGCTTTGGACCTCTCTATGAAAATGCCGCAATTTGGCCGCCAACCAGAGACCCAGATTTGTCCTATAAAGCGTTTCAGTTATAGGACGGCCGGTGCCAACTGTGGTTAAATTATGAAGAGAGCTAACTAGCCTGAGCAAAGAGAAGAAAATAAGAAAATGAATTTGTCAAGAGGATAAAGCAGATGGGCAGTGTTGAGTTGTCTGTTGGTCCAGGCCTGTCATCTCTCTATACAGTATGTCTTGCGGTTATCAGACTTATCACACACACACGCACACACACACACACACACACACACACACACACACACACACACACACACACACACACACACACACACACACACACACACACACACACACACACACACACACACACACACACACATATCATATGTGCATGGCCATATTTTTCATTTGTTTACTCTGGAACTATGTAGGGCTTTTAGACTAGCCTGAACTTCTGTGTATTTTATCTGGCAGTAGATTTATGATAAATTCGTATCAACTGTAGGTGCCAGAGTATGTACTGTGTGTGTGTGTGTGTGTGTGTGTGGGTGTGTTTCATCTCTCATCTTTATCAATGTTGAAAAACATGATTCTCTCCCTCATCCTCCCTTTGAGCTTTAATACCACACACACACACACATCAATGCACGCACATATACGCACATACTCACAAACACACACTTGCACACGCTCACACACAAATACACACACACACACACACACACATGCAAATGCACATGCACATGCTCTCACACACACACACACACACACACACACGCACACACACACACACACACACACACACACACGCACACACACACACACACACACACACACACACACACACATGGATGGAGGTCTACACTGCAGAAAAAAACAACATTTTCTATCATCCTGGCTCTTGGGTTATTTTTATCCCTAATGCTCGTAAGCCGTGTGTCTTCCTTTGTACGTTTTCCTCTAACACTCTGTGACTTCCCTTCTCCTCTCTCCTCCTTTCAAACCTTTACTCTCTCATTCTCTCCATCCCTCCCTCCTTTTTTTCCATCCGTTCATCATTGCTGTGTGAGAGTGAGGCTGAGATGAAAGACGTTGTCACCATAGACACACAGTACACACAGTCAGAGTTCCGTATGTCGCTCTTTTTTTTGCATTTCAATGTAGTTTTAAGTAATTCATATGATCCACTTCCCGAGGAATAGACGCTGAAAATAAAAAGATTCATTTGCGTTGGTGTGTTGACTAAATTGGAAGAGTTTCTAAATTCAACAGATGTGTCATTAATCAAATTTAGAATTAATCTGTCATTGAGTGTGAGTGTGTGTGTGTGTGTGTGTGTGTGTGCGTGTGTGCCTTAAAAATAACCGAAAGGCAGTTACCATGAAACTGACAGTGTATGTTGAATTTTAAAAGAGTGTGTGTGTAGGTGGTTGCATGCATAATTATTACATTTATTTGCACATGCATGCACGCGTGCACACACACACACACACACACACACACACACACACACACACACACACACACACCAGCCAATTTAGGCCAAATCCGGTCTTCAAAGGTGCATAAAAAAGCAGCAAGTTATCGTATTTGCATAGCTGGAATACGTGTTTTTTTGTCAACCGACTAATTAATCAGTCAACCTATGGTTTTAACAATGCTATAAATGTATATTTTCTTCAATCAAACTACAGCAATGACCACTATGGCACCCAACATTAACGGCCAAACAACATAAATGCTATTTTTTCTTATAACTGTTAACATTAAAAACACTTTTCCACAATTAATTTGCCTCGTCAATGAGAAAATCCTCTCTCCCGCCTATCTGCCTCTTCAAATTGAATGCATTGTATATGGATTGGATGATTGGATTCTAGTTGCTGCAGTAAGGGCCCGACGTCTCCACGCCAAAGCCCAGTTGACTCTTGACATCCAGCTTTGTGTCTTGTTTAACATGGTGGTGAATGGGGAGGGGAAAGGATAAGCTGACAGGCAGAAAGAGCCGTCCGGAGATGGGATTAACACAGCGGCAGACAGGGACTAGTGCTTTAGATTGATTAAAGTGTAATCCTATGGTGGATAATCATGGCGTTATGTGTGTGTGTGTGTGGCCATGTTGAACTTTACAACCTTCATCTCTTGTCTTACTATGCAAAGACCCAACAAACAGCGTATCCTCTAGTCCAATTGACACTCTCTTTGCTCTCTGCATATTATTATTTTATTTTTCCAATTTATTTCGTATGTCCATCCTAGACAATTGCTATTCTTATACAAAGGTCAAGTGGAGTGGAGAAGATTTGGCCCAGATGGGAAATGAACACTCTTAGCCGTCAGTTCGTCTGTCACTCAGCTAAGATGTAATAGAAAGGTTTAAGGGATGAGCTATAAGCTTAGACCCGCAGATAGTGGAAAAATAGAGCTATCCCACTCCCATGTGTTACTGTCTCAGTACAAAACACTAGGTTTCCCATGAGTGGATTTACTCTTCTATAAATAGGGGAGAACGGGGTTATATGTCACACGGGTTGGTTGTCACAATGTGTCAGAGTGTCTTTGATGGTCAATTACTTCGTCATTACAATACGTTGGAAAATGAGAAGGATACACATTTCAAGCCAACACCTTAATCTTCAATTTAATGTAGGAATGACTATTGAAAGATGTTTTGGTGATGAGCAATTCTCACTAGAGTAAAAAGTGTGCCTAATAACCCTGTTCTCCCCTACAGTATATACAAGTCATTTGTATTGCCAGATGATCCACAGAAGGGTTGGGGTTATCAAAATCCAGTAAAAAAATTATATATGCTGGCAATGCAGTTATAAGCAGTGCTGAAAGTTTGGTCTGTTGTTAGAAAATGAATGAGCAACTTCCTCGATCAATCATTTACTTCATTCATTTAACAATAATGCAGATGCTGGTGGCGCTAGTTTCTCAAAAAATAACATGAAAACCCCCAGCATTAAACAGTGGATTTCCCGAGAATGTATTTGCTGTTCTATGGCATTGTTAACCTAATCATTTGGGCCGGAAAAAAACGATCAATCTTATAGCTCCCTGGAAAATGTAATGAGCCATCTCCCTGTATGGCACAGTGCACCACAGTAAGGAGGTATACTACATATCCATGCATAATACACACTGAGCTGTCTCCAGTTTTCCAGGCCAAGTTCCCAGATGTGTGATTCATGGGAACAATGTGCATAAGGGGGTCGGCCCGCTGACAGTATGGAAGTGAGGTCAACTATCAGTAGTTACTCAGGCATTATCCTGATGGGAAACAAGCTCTCTGAGAAACTGTGTGTGTGTGTGTGTGTGTGTGTGTGTGTGTGTGTGTGTGTGTGTGTGTGTGTGTGTGTGTGTGTGTGTGTTTGTATACTTGTATAGGCATCTTTTTGGGGACCAATTTAAGCAGTGTGGACAGTTTTGGAAAAGTGAGAAAATGTTGCCTGGTCCTCACTTCTTCAAAGGCCTGTTTGAGGGTTAAGACTAGGTTTTAATGTTCATGTATCATGTTAGAATTAAGTTACTTAGGATTAGTGTGAGGGTTTGGTTTAGGCATTTAGTTCTGATGGTTAGGGTAAGGGTACGGGGCTAGGGAATGCATTATGTTGATGCGTGTCCTCACACAGATAGAAGTACAATGGTGTGCGCGTGTGTGTGTGTGTGTGTGTGTGTGTGTGTGTGTGTGTGTGTGTGTGTGTGTGTGTGTGTGTGTGTGTGTGTGTGTGTGTGTGTGTGTGTGTGTGTGTGTGTGTGTGTGTGTGTGTGTGTGTGTGTGTGTGTGTGTGTGTGTGTGTGTGTGTGTGTGTGTGTGTGTGTGTGATAGCCTGGAGTATGGGAACTCGCCTGCAGCGCAAGAGAAAAAAAAAAGCCTATTTATATTAGATTCATGTAACACATCCATTCAGCTGATACGCGTTTCTCATGTTCTGGGACAGATTAAAATGTGATTACGGTGGTGTACTGTTTTTGTGGTGACTGTGGTTAAGCTTTGGGTATGGGAACATAGTTAACAGCCTATATCCTTAAGATATTTGGTATTTTGTTTTCATATACTCTCTTAACTATATTCTGGCATTTATACTGTGGGTTGTATAAGAAGGAGGGAACAGAAGAATGTCTTGGACATCAAGAGAATAACAATGAACAAAGATTGGTATAGTGCATTATGGCAATTGGTAGAGGAAAAACATCAAATTCACACACATCACACAAAACTGGGTATAGTTTTCTGGGAAAACATTATGTTACAGTCACATTTTGTCTTGTATTCTTACAGCAATGTGTTACAGAGTGATCATCACAATATCAGCCCTTTGTTAAATGCTCTTATCTCATCAACACAAGCTGAACACTTGTTACAAGGACTTCACAATAGCACCGCATGTAGTGACATCTTACCTTGTCAGGCATAGCAGAGGACAGGAGAGGAAATCAATTTCCAGAGAATAATATAGAGCCGAGATATGGGATGATGAAATGCCGGTGTGTGTCAGGATGAAGCAACAGAGATGTGCCCGACCTGGATTCTGCTGTTACACACACACACACACACACACACACACACACACACACACACACACACACACACACACACACACACACAAGGGTGTTAAAAAAGCATATTTGGGCCATATTTTGCATGGTAGCATATGGAGGCCTGTCAGCATGTGTACTTGTTACATTATGTACCCATATGTTCTAAATGAATACAGTTGAATACATTTTTCAATTAATTGAATAACTGTTAAATTGGTATTAGTGTGAGGTTATAGTTGTTTGTTAATTTGGTTTCTACTTTGCATTATTATTATTTCATTTTTTGCAGAAATTTTCAACTTCAAATCATTTGCTGAATGTCTATTTGTACCTCTCTCATGCACACATACACACACACGCACACACACGCAAGCATGCACGCACACACACACACACACACACACACACACACACACACACACACACACACACACACTGGTCTCAGACATAGACAGAGTTCATTTTTAAGCCATCAGATCTGTACAGTAGGTCACTTGCCATCTGCTCTCTTCACCCTTTAGACAGCGGTCAACGCGTTACTCGATGAGCTTTCGATGGAGAGGCGATGGAGATTAAACCTTTTGGATTTTCGTTTTTTTTTCATCCCAACATCACTCATAGTGTCTGGCAGTAAAAGTCTGTAAAGTAACAGATGTTTTTCTCCCATCAGTTTGAAATTTAAAAATAGATTGTTTTGAAGGGCGCTTGCCTCAAGGTGATTTACTAATAAACATACAGCACTGTTTTTTTATTGATATGCTAATCCGAAGCATCCTGTGCTACAGTCACCTCAAGACCTTCAGCATTAAGATGGATGGATTGATGGATAGATAGATAGATAGATAGATAGATAGATAGATAGATAGATAGATAGATAGATAGATAGATAGATAGATAGATAGATAGCTAGATAGATAGATAGATAGATAGATAGATAGATAGATAGATAGATAGATAGATAGATAGATAGATAAATAGATTTTCTTCCTCTTTCTCTGAATCAAGCACACTTCATTTTTCATATGCAGTTCTGCGTCTTTTCACCAAAGATATAGTTAAAACATTTTGGGAGATATGTATGTTAATTTAGTCTTTAAATGCCAAGGTAAGCACATATATGGCGGTAGTTCTGTACCCAGTGCACAGACATGAGAAACATATCAATATTTTCCTTTAACACTTGAACGCAAAGCAAATAAGTTTTATACCCTAAAATGTTGAACTATTCATTTCAGACTAGCTTAGATTTTCCAGTCATCCTTCATTTAGTAAAAAATGCTGAACGTTTGCTTGTCACGTCCTCTGAAAACTTTTGAAGATACGCTCGCTTCTGATTATTCCATATCATTGTAGATTAAATAATATATGGGGGTTTTGTACAGATGGTTGCACACAATAATTGGCAGACATCACCCTAGGCTATGGAGAGCTGGGACGGCCACTTATCATTGTTTGACATTCAATGAGCTGAACGATTAATCAATTCATTTCTTGCTGCTCAGCTTGATTAAAATTGTGTAAATATAGTCTCACTGTGAACTGATAATAACCTCAAGATATTTTGTTTAGATATAATAAAAAATAATATATTTAAAGTCATAATTTTATTAATTTACTATTATTTTGTTGTTGTTTTGAGATCCTATCCCTGTTGACTGCCCCTGTCACCTTAACTTATTCTGCTCTTTATCTTGACAAGTGTGTACATCCAGTAAAAGGCATTCCACACTGTGTCCAGCCCTAAGGAATCATCCTTTATTTTTTACTACCTTGCACAACTGTTATTTCAAAGTGTAGTTTACAGCTATGGCAGGTTGACATCCGATGCATGTATCCAGCAGGTGAGTAGACTACAGTGTGAAATGGGCAAATGAAAAATGGAACATCATGAAGTTGTCATGCTGTTGTGGCCACAGTGGAGAGAGAGAGAAAGGGGGGGAGAGAGAGATACAGAGAGGCAGAGAGACAGAGAGAGAGACACAGACACAGAGAGATACAGAGAGAGAGAGAGGGGTGTGGCATGTTTTTGAGTGAGTTAAAATAAGAGATGCAGGAAACAAACATAGCTCTACTGAAGACAGGGACACAGCTATGGTCCTTTTGAAGATCAGGGGGAACCCCACTGAGGTGATCCGCTGACAGAATTCCTTGTTTTTGCCAGTATACCGATTTGCGCTTCCTCTTTCCTGTACCGTATAAGGTCGCAACGTCATAGGAGTGTGCTCTTTGAAAGTGACCCAAAAATATCCAGAACAAACGTCTGTGGTTGTTTCTCAGCAGGGGGGAGTGGGGTGGGGGGGGGAGTATGAGTTGAGGTTATAAGGAAAGCTCTGTTCTTCTTTCAAATACTTGAGTTGCCCGTGAACAGTGGTGTCTGGAGAAGTATATTATGTTGGCACCCTAATTTTTTTTATCTGGCCCATTATAGGACAAACGTTTGTGAGTGACGTTACACTACGTTTGAATAATAGGTTATGCTAAAAATGGGCCAGTTGTATAAATTTGCACTTAACTTGTCTTGCTTATCTTCAGGGAGTACGTATCATCATGAAATTAACATTAGAAACATATATTCCAATCAAAAATTGAGTGAGACAAATGCATGATTATGCATTTTGAGCAAACTATTCCTCATTCCATTTCATCATTTCATTTCATTTAAAGGTTGACAAGCCGCATTTTCCCCGACTCTAATTGGCTTATCATGAAATTCTTACCCAGACGTGAACCAATCAACAATCTTCATGCGCTGAAACTGTATGGATATTTAACTGTGGAAAACCATACTCGGTTTTTCCTCTCATCTGTAATGTATTTGCCTTGTTGATCCTGCTCCATCTTTGTCGACCTTGCTGTCGCCTCACCGGTAGTTTTCTAAACGATCGCAGTCGTCTAGCAAAGCTGTTTACTCTGACAGATTGCACCCTTCACGGCTGACAGTATTTACCGTTCCAAATGTAGATGGTATTTTTAGAAAGTTTGGCTGGGAATGTTTTTTTTTGTTTATTGGGCCATTTTTGGGCACTGCTTTGGCTTTCTTTGTTTCATACTTGAAAGTGGTTTTGATATCAAACTGTGGTGCTGTCACTTTTAATGATTTGTAAATGAATGGACTAAAATGTGTAGCTTTTATAACAAAAAAACGGTGGAGCAGCATATAGTTTTTCTTCAAATATACTATATATTAATTTTATTTTATTTTATTTTATTTTATTTTATTTTATTTTATTTAATTTAATTTAATTTAATTTAATTTAATTTAATTTAATTTAATTTAATTTTATTTTATTTTATTTTATTTTATTTTATTTTATTTTATTTTATTTTATTTTATTTTATTTTATTTTATTTTATTTTATTTTATTTTATTTTATTTTATTTTATTTTATTTTATTTTATTTTATTTTATTTTATTTTATTTGTAATTAATTAATTCATATTTTTTTACATCAAAATTGGCTCCCCAGACAAGATCATGATAATGTTTGTAATTTTAATTTGAAAAAAAAAAAGTATTTTTACGTCTGCATTGTGAATTTACATGGATTTCCTTTGCATTTTCACATATTATTACATTGACATTCTCCCCTGCATTTTGGACACTTGAGGTCATATTCTATCGATGCTATCATCATCAGTAATCAGTTCTTTGCTCATTCCAATAGATGTGAAAGAGACAGAGCAAAACGACTTTCAAATCACATGGCACGTGCATGAAATGAAACCGCTCCGAGCCAGCACAGAGGGTCGCCTAAACACTGCCAAGTTTAAACACACCATGGCCTGTTCTTTCCCCGTTTTAGTGCCATCTGCCATCCTGCCTCTTTTTGGAAAGCCGTACAACTTCATCAGTTTTTCTCCTTGGCTGCCAGGGCTCTGTAATTTTAAATAGTTAACATTGCCCTTTCCTGTTAGCATCTAAAAAGCTATGTTTTTAAATGTAGGTTATCACAGCTAAATCGTGTCCTAATCTGTTGCCCTCTCACTGTTGGCATTGGCAAGCACATCACGGGATCAGTTAAATTTGTCACGCAACCAACCTTGATTTGTAACATATCTTTTATTTACTTCACTGCAAGGATATACAGTATAATTATGAAATATTCATCCTTAAATCAAATGTCCTGGTCCCTTTTCATCTGAATCTTTTATAACCATCAGAGAACTCCCTCAGAGCAGTATGTGTGCCTCTGGTAAGCTGGCCAACCATTTGTTATAGTCCCCTTTTCATTTTACTGTCCTCTGCTGCCCAATCTAAGTCTGTTTTTTAAATGAGCTCCCCTTCAGGCCAAACCATATTGTGGCCTTTTTCATTTGGATTTTTTCTATCTGTCATTGTCTGTGAATGTGCAGTGGTGGACTGACCAAGTGCCCCTGTGTCCTGGGCTGACTGTAGGCTCACAAAAAACCCATTTTTCAACTCTTTCATAGCAGTGAATGAATGTGGAAACCAGAGCAGAAGTGCCTCAAGCTGCAGTTCACAATACTGGCTCCAAAAGGAAAAATCTGAGTGCACTTGAAGCGAAGTCGGAATCCACCAAATTCCCTCTAGAAATACCAAGTCAGTGAATATTTTCTTAAATAATTAAAGGCATAATTGCTTGATTCACAGATGTCCCAGGCTATTAAAGGTGTAGTAAGCCATACAAGAGAAAGTCATATTTAACTGACCACCAACACAAATTCACCCCTCCCCTCCTGCTCCTTTAGAGGCGCCATCCACTTCACTAACTACCCGTCCAATAGGATTTTTGCTACCAACTTCACCAATGCTACTTGTAGCTGCTTGGTTGGATAATTGTTGGCGCTATCGGTCCGAATCCCTTTGTTTTTTTATATATCCATTTACAGAGCCTATACTGTGTATAAAAACACTAGACTTTTTTTTCAGTAGAACATCAGTACGGACAGGTACCGTGTGGATATATTTGCTGATTTTGACAAAAAGTGTTTCGGAATAGGATCGCTAACCCAAGTTTTCAACTCCAAAGCCAAATTAATTATTCTTGTCTCCGAGCAACTGACTTAATTGGTGACAAATCAAACTAGGGGCCTGAAAACTTCTGTCAGGAAGCAATGAGGGACATCACAGAGGCTACATCAATGTCATTAGAACTGGATTTCTCTCTTGGTGTTCAGCAGCAGCGAGGTGCTTTACCATAACTAATATTTTTGGGCACCAAGCACCAATTATATTGTTTCAGATGGTAGCCCGTAATGATCTCATATAGCACACAGTGATAGAGCAGAAGCCAGAAGCCTGTGTGTACTTGTGTGTCTTGCCAAGTGTAACAATGTGTGTGTGTCTGTGTGTGTGTTATTGTGTGTGTGTGTGTGTGTGAGAGAGAGAGAGAAAAAGAGACACACACACACACACACAATGAGCCTGCATCACTTTTAAATCTTCCCACACTGTCCCACGGTGAACCTAAATACTCCCGTTTCGTCTCACCAGAGAACAGTTCAAACCTATTTCAAGAAGCTGGTAATTTGGGAAGCTTTGGAAACAAAACGATGCTGGAAAAGACTGCTATTTTCACTCTGTCCGCTCTCTCTCTCTCTCTCTCTGTATCTCTCCCTCTCGCTCTCTGTCTCTCTCTCTCCCTCTCTCTTTCTTTCACTCTGTGGTTTAGTCTGTCCGATATAGATCTCCGTTCAGCCGAGGATGTACGTAGGGTTCTGTCTTTTTTCCTGAAATGGAGAACGAATTAGGTTATGAGGAACACTGCAAGATTTATTAAAACTTGTCAAGCGCCACAGCAGCCGCATAAGCCATTTTTTTCCACTATTAATATGGACTAAAAAAGAACCAGTAAAAACCAGTAAAAAACTGCATTATGATGTATTTACCACAACCCTTTGAAAAGTGTGTGTGTGTGTGTGTGTGTGTGTGTGTGTGTGTGTGTGTGTGTGTGTGTGTGTGTGTGTGTGTGTGTGTGTGTGTGTGTGTGTGTGTGTGTGTGTGAGTGCAATCATTTCTACATTGAGGTCAATCATATGCAAGCATTAATATGCATTGACCTTTGAACCTTTGTTCTTGTGATCTGTAATGGCATGGTTAATTCATGTGTGTGTGTGTGTGTGTGTGTGTGTGTGTGTGTGTGTGTGTGTGTGTGTGTGTGTGTGTGTGTGTGTGTGTGTGTAATACAGTACGGGCTCATGGCTTTGTTTATATTCCAGCAGTACTGAGCTATATTTATTCTGCTTGTAGATAATGAGACAGTGCAGACCTTTCTGACTCTCTCTTGCAAATTTCAACATGTCTGTCCTATCTCTATCTGATGTGGAAGATCAACATGAAATCCCCAAAGGAATTTCAGCCAGAATAAATCTAGTAAACACACACAAAGTCCGTAAAGGTCAAGTGTGCAAAGGGAATTTTAGAAAATACATAGTTAGATAATGGAATATATCAATATGATACTCATAAATTAGTGTATAATCGCTTGTATAACCTCTTGAATAAGCATTCTATTACATTGATAGTCTCTTCACAGTAACTTTACATGTTGCTTCCAGAGTCAGTTAGATTATTTAGTATTTACCATTGCATACATACATACATACATACATACATACATAAATACATACATACATACATACATACATACATACATACATACATACATAAATACATACATACATACATACATACATACATACATACATACATACATACATACATACATACATACATACATACATACATACATACATACATACATACATACATACATACATACATACATACATACATACATTTGTATGTGTTTGTGTGACTGTGTGTGTTAGTCACATGACTGCTGCAGTGAATAACTAAAACTCCCATCATCAGAGGTACATCCTACAGTATATGACCTCTGAATGTATGTGTTGAGTGTGTGTGTGTGTGTGTGTGTATGTGTGTGTCTGTCTGTGTGCATCTGCGCGTGCCTGTGTGTGAATGTATGTGTGCTTCTGTCTGTGTGTGTGTGTGTGTGTGTGTGTGTGTGTGTGTGCCTACGTGCCTGTGTGTGTGTGTGTGTGTGTGTGTTAGAATGAGTGAAAGGGAAGGTAAAAAAGATAACAAAGTGACCTTGCCAAGCCGTTTCTTTCCCTCTTTCTAGTTTCTCCTTGAAGGAATGAGTAGGAGAGGAGAGGAGAGGAGAGAGGGAGATGGATTTCATGTGATATCTCTCCCTACAGCTCAGGGAATACGTCCTCCTCTTTCTTTCTCAGTCCCTGCTATCAGTTTGTCTTTTCTCTTTGCCTTACAGCTGAAGAGAAAAGCCGCCCTTGGAATTAATGACTCTTCGCTCTCCAATAACATAGAATTCACACACGATCTACTCAGGGATCATGGATGGATTTTATAGGATTTAGCTACGGGACAGTTTGACCTCTGGCAAGCTTTATATTAGAATCAAGCTTGAGATTAGGGCACTTTTTCCTTGTTAAAGCTATAGTGCGTAATTTATCTCGCTCTCCCATGAGGAATTCTCAGTAATTACATCAACAATGTCGGTGCATCTACATGAGGTAAGCCGGTGATGGCACATGGATTTTATACCTGCTTCTGTACGTCCAGATTTTTTTTTAAGAAGTGAGAACAACAACTGAAACATTTCTTGGGCTCTTCTTGGGATTTTTCGGAGCTCCTGCGCCAGTGTCGGGGGGCGACATCAGTTTGTAAACGTAGCCATGCTGATAAATACATAGACAGATTTGTGTAGCTGATGTCAACTTTGTGTCAACTGATGGCTTGAATGTAACTGACTTTCATTTATATAAAAAAAGTTATGCACTATATCTTTAAAAGCAGCTTTCCACTTCTCCTTGTTAACACAAAAATGAGCACAGTAGAAATATTTCCACTTTCAACATCTTTCCAAACTTTGCGATACTAAGTGCGGCGGTAACTTTTGACTGAACGTGTACCAGCTGTCTCTCTGGCTGCTGTTTGCAAAGCACTGATCAATACTTTCCCTTTCTCTGCTTGTAGCTGTTGCCCAGGAGATCAATTGGCGGAGAGCTAAGCCGGCAAGAACATAAATAAATTGGGCCTCTCTCTCAGTAGTTCCACTGCACCGTGTGCTTTTAATGTCACAGGCGTCTGGACTAGAAAATGAGTCAGATACCCCTACACATTTATTATAATATTAAAGCTATATGCGTAACTTATGCCGTCCCCGCCCATGAGTAATTCTTGGTAATTACAATAACATTGTCGAAGCATCTAATGATCTAAGTTTTCATTGATCGCTCATAGATTTTATTCCTTCTACTGTATGTCCAGGTTTTTTCTAAGAAGTAGAATCAACAACTTTCTCATTTTCCTGGGCACTTCTTAGGATTTATTTTCTGGGGACACCAGTTTGTAAACGCTGCCATACTGAGAAATACAGTGAGTGTTGTGTGGAGCTGATAGGCTTAATCAACTTTGTGTCAACTCGTTTTGGCGATGGCTTGAATGTAACCGTCATTAATATGATAAATACGCACTATAGCTTTAAATGAGTGCTATCAACCGTTCATTTACAAGCTTGTTGAAAAACCTATGGAAAGAAAGACACTTTGCCCTGGGAAGTGAGTTTTATCATAACAAAAGGAAGGATGATAGAGTTGTGATAACAATAAAAGATCCAAGAGAGAGAGAGAGAGAGAGAGAGAGAGAGAGGCTTGGAGGGAGACAGAAAGTCAGACAGTGTGAAGAGGCTATTAGTATTGGGCTCCAGTGTGAGGGAGCTGACAGAGCCTGCAAGCTATGGATCAGACGATATATTTCTTGTCTTGTCTGCACCTTCTCTTTGTTTGTGTGTTTGCATCTGTTGACAGAAGGAGAGAAAGGGCTTTTCCAAAAAAAAACTGCTGTCTTGTTGTGTTGTCCCCTTCAGCACTCCCAACCGTTTTATGCCATTTTCACACAAACAAGAGTGTTTTTTTTCGTAACCGTAGCTTTTTATGTGCGATTTGGCCTTTCGTCCACATGCAAACATCGCAACCGCGCACTTAAACATGAGCTTTTTGAAACCTTCGCTCAAAAGTTGAGATTTTGTACAGATTTTTGCCTGTATCCTGCATGGCAATTCTATACATACAGCTCTGGAAAAAATTAAGAGACCACTCCAAATGTTCAGTATCTCTCGTTTTACTATTTATAGGCATATGTTTGAGTAGAATGTACATTTTGGTTTTGTAATATAAACTACTGACAACATTTCTACCAAATTCAAACACATTTTTTGACATTAAGAGCATTTTCAATAACTTCTGTAGAGATGAAGATTTAAGAAAAATCCAGACTGGTCTCTTAATTTTTTCCAGAGCTGTGTATTGTACTGAGCATGAGCCATGAACCCATTGGTGATGGTTTTTGTCTGTGCCATTACTATTAGGCTTAATTGTGGCGGAATAATGCGTTTTTATAATACCTGTGTATGTGAGGACATGGCAATAGTCTGAACCGGTAATTAGCACAACAAACGCCAGCTGTGCCACTGAGTGTGACCCGTTTAAAGACCCTTCACACACACACACACACACACACACACACACACACACACACACGCACACGCACACACACACACACACACACACACACACACACACACACACACACACACACACACCGTTGTTTGTGATTTATTCTGGCTGATTAAACTTCCGCTTAGGTGAGAGAGATCTAATATGGGTGGCTGGGATGAGCCGGGCTGGAATGTGAGGTCAACACACTCTATTGCTTCATAAAAATGATGTCCAGAGGAGTGGGATTAGTGACAATACCGCCATGAATAAAGACCCAGGGACTTTCATGAGTAATATTATGGAGACAAGATTTTCTTTTTTGAATCAGTCAGTATTTTGGGGAATTGTAGGTGGTGGCGGTATGCATTTTTTAAATGTGTTTGTCATCTGCCAATCAACATGAAGAAGCAGAGGGTTTATATTCATTGGACTCTCCATTCATTTCTATGAAAGGTTGCTTTCATTCACAAATTGACTCAATAAGACACAACGCAGTCTCGCCGGTTTGACAGTGGTGTTTTTCTATAGTGATGTATGTTTCTATAACTACATTATAGATCATAAGTATCATAGATTAATAGTTTACTTATCCCTCATCAAAATGTAATATGATTCAGTTTGCCGTCTTTTGATTGGTTGAAAACTGCCCTCAGCATCACTGGAGAACTCATGTTGGAAAGAAACAGGAGTCTATCCCAATGCAAATACTTTTTTTTTTTACTGACTTCTCAGCATCTTTTATTGGACTGAAAGTGACCCATGTATTAAATCTGTCTGAAATAAATGCCTCACAAACGCCCATATATGGAGTTAAGACACCTTTATTTAAACCACTGTTTGACCGTTTCAGTCTTTTCCCTTTTGATAACATGATAACTCCTCGATTGAGTCTTGTCTCTGTTCTTGCAACATGTAAATCTCTCTGGCATTATTGGCCTAGTGAGTGTTTAGTAGTTGTTTTTTGTCAAGCTCCCACACACACCTGCGTCTCAGCCTGTCTGCAACAATGACAGAGTGTAGATACACACATCTGCTGCCCATCCATCATCACCTCTTGTCCTAAACCAATGTACCGAATCCAACATTGGCAATTGGACAGAAGGTATTGCCCCCAAAACAAACTCCCCCTCCGTTTTATACTATAAATAACCGAAAAAACGATTATTTAGTCTCGCTGTATGTTGCCAATTTACACAACATGAAAATACAAGGTCAAGGTAATGTAGCTACAGCCCTCTGACCAACACTTTCTTCAGTAAAATGCAACATGATGGATTAGGCACTACAGTCGCAACAGAGTGGAAAAATCAATTTTCCCCCGAGAAAACGTTTACCTTCCGTAGATTATCATATTTCACGCTACCTGACTCAGACTGAGATGTTTTATGTTAAGAGTTTTTTTCGATTTCGCTCACGGCAAAACAGCAAACAGGCCGATGATTAAAGAAAACAATGGGATTTGGTTAACAAGGTGAGGGGATTAAAGTGCTTCAAAGCCAGTTGGTGTAGAGTTGGGAAAAGAGTTTGTTCCCAAACAGCTTTTCATACTTGTTAGGAGAGAGAGAGAGAGAGAGAGAGAGAGAGAGAGAGAGAGGGAGTAATACTTGTTTACACATGCACTACACATAGTTAGGGTTTTTACTTAAACAAACTGTATTTTGGTCAGCACAAGCGAAATAGCACAAAGTGATTCAAAATATGAATCATTACCAGAAAATAAATTGGCCTGAAGAGAGAATACAAATTGGGTGAGTATACGTGCCAAAATCTACAAATAACATTGTTTTTCTTAGGAGGCTTTGTAGAGGATAATAATGGTTTACTAGGTGAGGTTAAGCACAATTACTTCATTGTTTTCAAATGTTTAATACAAATATATATATATCTTGTGAAAATCTATTGTTTTTTTCCTATTTAACCATTTCAAAATCTGCTTGTAAGAGCAAAAATTACAATGGTTATTGCATTCCAATAGCTACAAGACATGTTTGGCAATGGTCAGTTTATTCAGGCCCTCACGCGTTATCTAACAGGATACATACAGTATAGTATGGATATCAGGCGTGCTTTGTTAAGATAAGATAGTGTGGCATGTTAGGCACTGAACAAATGACCAACCAATGACTCAGACCGTTATCTCTGCTGTGAAATATACCCTGCTTTCCAATCCCCATACTTCCCTGCTATCTATTATGGTAGAAAAAGATTTAGGATGTCCCAATCTTGTGGTCATATGTAGCATACTACATACAGCATCCTACTACCTCCGGTCGGGATTTTTAATGTGGAAATCAGCATGCTATAATTTGGCCGATTCTGACCCACAATCCAGTGCACAGCGGAAGTGACGTCACATCGACGGAGCCTCCGAGTGAAAACAACCAGCAATGCGATGGATAGATACTGTATGTAAGCAAGAGGCAAGATCAAGGTGCGATGTTATGATGAAATAAATACGTAAAAGTGTGTCCCAATTGTACTGTATGTAACTAGATACTTTTTATGATCAGCTGTAGTATGTAGAATAGAACAAATACAGAGTAGTAGAGCTATTTGGAACACATAAATATGCAGAGGGCTTTACTTAAACATTGACTCCACCGTTCTAACTCTGTCTCTCTCTCTCTCTCTCTCTCTCTGTGCCCTTTGTCTGTTCTCTGGAAGGAATTTTAAAAGTGACTTACTTTCTTACCCCAGCTCACCCCATGGTGTCTGCGGAGATTGATGACTTCTATAAGACATTGAGAGACAGAATGAGGTGAGTTGAACAGGGGGTTTATAGCTACACAGAAGCAGGCACCCACCCATAAGACGAATAAAATACCTTTTAGATAGATTCCGGGGCGATGGGATTTTCATGATTCAGCTTCTATAAGAACGGCTAACCCAGTCACATTTAATAGCGAATCTATGCTAAAATATATTGTTTTCCACGGAGAAGAAAATATGTGTCCACCATTTTTGTTTGAGATTAACTTGAAAATCACACAGACATGTACGCTGTTCTTTAGAAATTAATAGGGGGATAAAACGTAACTTACTCATAATTTCCGGGCCATTTTTGTAAAACTACTACGTTTTGAGCTGTGTACCAATGTAGCAATTACACATTTCACTGTGAGACTGAGATTGAAGGGGTAGATAGGGGGGAGGTTGAAATGATACTCCTATTGTTCCGTGAGCATGCCCCAGATCTTTAACATCTGTGACTGTGTGTAATGTGTTCCTCCTCCAAAATTGTGCACACACTGTATGCGCTCAGGCTGCAGTAAATGTGGGTTACGTGTCCCATTTATGTGTGTTACTTCTTTGTGTTTTTGTTTGGTGGTGGCGTGCATTTTTTAAAATAAACCATATCCACCCACACAGCTGACATACAGACAGACAGACATACATACAGACAGACAGACAGACGGCATTACCATTCTCTCTGGGGGCAAAACAAACGACAGTGTTGTTGTCAATGTGAAAATCGTCTTGCTACATTTTGCAGCAGGGCTGATTGAGAGTAGTGCAGGCTCCACTGAAAAGTGCTAACAGCGCAAGATCAAAAGCACTTGAAAAAAAACTTTGGTTAATTAAAACGATTGCACGGACGTGGTCACGCGGAGAAATAGTGCAGTGAAGCAACCCTCCTCTCTCTCATGCACACACACACACACACACACACACACACACACACGCACACGCACACGCACACACACACACACACACACACACATGCACACGTAAATTAATGGAAATCATATGTTCAAAAGCACCCTTCAAAATCCTCTAAAAATACAGAATATATCACGGTGACAGCCCAGCTAATGATTAATCTTGTCTCACACACACACACACACACACACACACACACACACACACACACACACACACACACACACACGCACACACACACACACACACACACACACACACCCCCTCTCTAAATTAAAAGCTCTGTTGTCAAAATGAGTCCAAGCTGTGCACGGCAGGCATGTCCAATAATCAACAGCCCGCCATCCATATCTCGTCTGCCTGTTATTTCATCTTGTCACTTTTCATGTCGCGGTTTTATCTCTGCTGTCTCCTCTTTGATTCATTTCCCTTCTCTTCAAGCTCCTTCTGTTTCCCTCAATTCTCTGTTCTATATTTCCTCTGAGATAAGATAAGATATAGGCTACGTTATTGTCCCTTTATTATTGTCCCTCTTGGGTTCCAAGCCAGTGCATCACAAAACCACACTTACCACAGTTCACCTTTACACATTGATTACAGTAATGAAATCATATGACTGTTGCATCATAATACACATAAATAAATAACACTGCTTGGCCTACATAGTGCTGTTTATTATTTTGATGGATGATGGAATTAATACATTATTTGTACCGGTTTAGCCTGAGATAGCCCTCGATTCTCTTTTAGTCTTTTCCCAAAATTTCCCAATTGCTTGCCCAGTCAAACTCCCCCCTTCACTGATTTAAAAGCATGGTCACATCTGAATGTAACATAACAAAGTAATCTTTACAAAATAGACAAGGCTACTCACTGGGCTGCTTTGTTTTGCATTCACAAGCTATTGGGGAACGGGAAAACAATAACTTGTTTTTCTGATGAAAAGTTGTTGCATTATCCCAATATACTTTAACCCGATTGTGAGCCTTGTTGCTTCTTTTATTATGTTACTTACAATAATAATAATAATGGATAGGATTTATATAGCGCTTTATTCCCTAAGGACTCAAAGCGCTTACAGGGTTCCAGGTTCCATTCATTCACACACAGTCCGGTGGTGGTAAACTACGAAACAGCATTCGTAACGAGCAAAACCAGATCCAATCAATTTAAGGAGTCTCATAAATCAACTGAATTGTTTTCATTGGGGTTAATTTGCCCTTCATCAAGACACAATAAGCTAGAAATTGGTACAGCTTATTCAAGATTGAAGATCTGCTAGGCATGTCTTGCTAGGATGTATATTTCTGTATATACACGTACAGTATATACTGAAGGATTTCAGTGTGTAGTGTTTTTTCAGAGTTGACAGTGCTTTATGGAGAAAACTGACTGTCCATATGTGGTTCAACGATGTGATACTTTACTGTTACCATTCCCCAGGCTCCTAGTTACTCTGTTACTGTCTTGTTATAACCAGCAGCAAACCCTCCCTGATTTGTCAACCAGTTTGGGGTTAAATAAAGTATATGATTGCATTACGAGCTACGATAGCCTCCTCCATTTTGGGCTGTCCCGCTATCCATTCCCTGAAGGTCAGACCATTGTGTTTACCTTTGTCAACCTTATCCGAGCTGCACTTCCCTCCTGTCATCACTCACTCACTCACTCACTCACTCACTCACTCACTCACTCACTCACTCACTCACTCACTCACTCACTCACTCACTCACTCACTCACTCACTCACTCTCACTCACTCACTCTCACTCTCTTTTATCTGCTACACTCTTCCTTTTGATGCCCTTTCATCCCCATCCATGTCTCTATTTGTACACATGCACTATGCCCATACATAAAAGAAAGGCACATTTAGTACAGCCTCTTAATCAACACTACTAATTTGATTTGATTTGATTTAATGCTGCTGTATTTATATGTGTCTTGTTGATGACCGTTTGTGGCCAATATGGCACACTGGCAAAGGGTGACACAAAGTTAATCATATCTATATCAGCGCCCCCAACAACACGTACTTTACTGTGTGCTCATCTGATGCTTGTCCAATATCAACGCTGCTGCTCATTTAGGATTCTGTCTGCCTGCAGCACTCCACTGTATTTAGTGTGCTTCCTAGTGTGGCAAGATCGTTTATATTCAGTCTATGGGCGAGACACATAATTGGATAAACAGAAGAAAAGTGCTGAAAGAAATACAGGTTTGGAGAGAATGGGTCTGTTGAAATGAAAGATTTGTAACCCTGTATGTTTTCTGTATGTGCTTGTATGTGTTTTAATGTGGCTATGTTTCATGTGTTTTGTAGGACTTCTTAAAAGGGACACTGGGCATTGGAAATTAGCAGTATAAAATGCTTTGATGCTTAACATTGGAGATGCGTTGGTCAAATGTCTACCTGGTAGCATATGTCCCTATCAAATAAACAGGGAATGAAAATGAAAAAATACAAAGATAATAAAATACACAGATAGAAATACAGGTAGCACAGTGCTGTAGACATGAATAAGGTCTCAGCTCTGAATCTCCTCACCGTAGCCATAAGGCAGCTGTTGCTCTACAATGCCTCTAAACCAACCTCTCTCTCCCCTTCGGTTGTACTTGGTATTCCAGATTAGTTTGACACCGCGGCTTCTATAGACAGGGGAACCATGTGGGGAGTGTCAGGACAGATAGCAGAGTGGGTGTGACACGCCAACAGGGCTTTACATAGTGGCTGTGAGCCTGTGAGACATGAACCCCTTTGATTTCACAAGAACATGGTGGAAGCTACAGCCTGATGAGTCACCGGCACTGTCTACTTCTACATCCTTCTCCGTTTCTTTATGTTTTTATTGACTGTTTTTATGACTGACTGATTTCAATGACGACTTATGTATTATAACCTATTTGTGAACTTTGAATTGCTGCCAGTTGGTGTGGTGCTGCGAACGTAATTATCTATCTATCTATCTATCTATCTATCTATCTATCTATCTATCTATCTATCTATCTATCTATCTATCTATCTATCTATCTATCTATCTATCTATCTATCTATCTATCTATCTATCTATCTATCTATCTATCTATCTATCTATCTATCTATCTATCTATCTATCTATCTATCTATCTATCTATCTATCTATCTATCTATCTATCTATCTATATATCTATCTATCTATCTATCTTCCCTGAAACGATTCTCTTCTCCTTTCTTCATTTAAAAAACCTAGAGTAGATGTTAAATGCAACAATCTTTTTGATTGTGTCTAATCACAAATTCCCAGAAAAGACTGTTTATTTATCCAAATGAGTTATTTTCTATTGTTATTGGCAATTATGCAAATCTCCAGAGCTATTTCCCAACATTTGGAGCCAGTTAAAAATGAAATCAAAGCATTTTGTTTGAATTTTAAACATTCGTGTTCAAGCCAACTTGTGGGTTTCCCCTTTTAACTCAAAAGGAAGAAAAAAAATACATTAGACTAACAAAAAGATCTCCCTTAGGGCAGATAAAGATGTCTCCGCTCTGTGGGAGTGATTCTTTGTGGTCTAGTGGAGTGGGAGTATTGCAGGCTGTGAGAGGAGAATTCGGTGTATACAATCATATACATTTCTATAAGATCTTTAAGCCTCTTAACTCTATAATTAGGACTCTCATCTGATTTTTTCTTGGTCATTTTGTTCTTGTATCCGTTCAATTCCGTCACATATAACACAATACACTCACAGCATGAAGACGAAACCTAATGGATTCAACCCCTTAAGCGTCAACACACCTTTGACCCACAATGCATCACTCCACCCGCCCGCCAATTTACGACTTACGTAATGAGAGATTCCTGGGAAAGGCTCGGACAAGGTCGCGACCCCGTGTAGCGAACCCTTCAGACTCAACAAATCGCCCCGTGCTGAGAGAGGAGAGGCAGCCGCCGATTTAACATAGCCGTTTTCCACTTGAGCAGGGTTGGCATGGGGGGGAACAGATGTGTGTGTGTGTGTGTGTGTGTGTGTGTGTGTGTGTGTGTGTGTCTGTGTGTCTGTGTGTTTGTGTGTGTGTGTGTGTGTGTGTGTGTGTGCAAGACAGAAAAAGATGAAAAGATTCAAGCAGATGGACAACACCTTATGGAATGGTTAAAAAAAACAGATATATGGTGGAATGGCAGGACGGCAAAATGAACATGCATGAACATATGTTGATATGTTGGTGTCGTTGCTTACAAAGAAGATTTTTATTTTCGTTTATATCAGTTAATTTCATTATTTGAATTATTGGAGGTATAGCTGCAGCATTCTCTTACTATTCTAATGCAAACATAAAATTGATATTGAACTCTTGCATATCCTTAGTTTATCTTTATGTGAAACATTGTTTGTAAGGGAGCTATACGTAACATCCTCTTGGAGGCTAAATACTGTCTTTGTGGCTGTTAACAGTTACAGTCAAAATGAACTTTATCCATCCTATACAAAGCCAGTAATGCCAATCCTGTGCATAGATTAGCAACAATACATGTTTTCCTTTTTCCAAAACCTTATCCATCTTAAACACTTGTTGTTGTGTCATATCAGAAAAAAAAACATAAGCAGTCCTCTTGAAATGAATGTAGCTTTAGTAGCGAGCTGCTTAGCATAAATTAAGTTTATCTATCTCGTTCATAAAAAAACCTACAAAAATCCCAAAATGCCATTACTCAGCCCTGTTTATCGATCAACAACAATATTATTTCTCATTCTACCATAACCTCATCCATCTTAAACAGCCGTCGTCTTTGAGTCAGATCAGGGCTAAACGTATAAAGCAGTCCCCTTGAAATGAATGTAGCTTTGGTAGCGAGCTGCTTAGCATATTGAAACCATTTTAGCGTCAATTTGCCGGCTTAACTGCTCGCGCTGGCGGATCGGCTTGTCAGAACGTTTTCCATATCTTTACAATGCACTGTAGTGAATACAATGGCGCTGTGTCAGAATGGATACAAACATGACTATAACACCCAGCCTGAATATGAATATAAGAATTTCCATTTAACACACAGAATAGGGCCAGCCTCAAAATCAATTTGTCTTTTTCTATTGTGTGTCAACAAAAGGACCGTTATTTAGGCTTCTCATGTGACTGCCAACTCTTCTCCAAAGCATTTGTTCTTAGAGTGACGTCGGCATTTAAAGGTGCAGTCAGCAATTATGGAGAAAATTACTTTCTGTCAAAATCAGTGAATATCTCCTCCTCACAATCCGCTACCTGTGTGTGTGCTGAAAACCCCCTTAGTGTTAATAAGCAGCCTAGACACTGTAAATGGGCATGCTGCTAGCTACGGTGGCCCATTTGTTTACATACCATTTGATTACATACCTGTTTACAGAGCCTAGGTTGTCATTAACACCAGCTTTTTTTTTCAGCGCACACACAGTACGGACAGGTAGCGGATTGTGAGGAGATATTCACTGATTTTGACAACAAGCTTTCTCCAGAACCACTGACTACACCTTTAAGCAGCTGGATTCTGTCTATCTCATAATGTGATAAAAAAGTCAATGTGTAAAGACCTGGAACCCGCTTTGGATAGTAAATCAATCCCAGTCAACAGTCAGCCATCTTTGTCTGTCTGAGTTATACAGTCCTCACGTAGCCTACAGCGTATCTACACCACAGGGCCCTATGCTTCCCATTGTTGCCTCTATATCATTGCATTTGTTTACACGTATAGCTTACAACTATCCCCCCCTCATAGACTGGAGGGTGAGACACACACACACACACACACACACACACACACACACACACACACACACACACACACACACACACACACACACACACACACACACAGTCTAGTCTGGCCATTGTTTAGGCTTTGGGGCTTCACCGTTGATTCATTGTCAGGAATAAACACAGCGAGATCTGCCGACAGCAGGAGAAATACGAGACGCAGCGCCTCTCTACAGAGACACTAAAATACAGATGAAATAATGGCCCTATAAAATGTTGTCTCTTTACTTTGTTCAACTCTCTCCCAGCAGTGCTCTGCATAGCTGTGGTGGTTTCTTCTTGGCTATAGTGATTTCAATGTATTTAAATTATGTTGGAGACATTTTTATGAAGTTATCAAATATCTTATAGACATAAAATTCACTTCACATACAAAACAAATCAAATTAAGGCAGACAAAATGCAAGCAAATGAAAAATAAATTGTAAAAAATATATAAATCATTTCAACCTGGAGTTCTTATACGGATGTTATGCTGGGTAATATTACTCTGGCATCATACCTGCCTCACAATTTCAAATACTAGCAAACACCTTGCTCTTATAAATTGTCCCCATACTTTTGAAGAAGCTCTGTATTTTTCCATTTGAGGCATATGTCCATGTCCATATTTCCCATGGCTAAATAGCTGCAGAGACTTTTAACCCAGTGACTAAATGCTGGAATCTCTTTGCTTTTCCAAGTAACTGCAATGGCCTTATAGTGATTATTATTGATGTTAGAGCCCAGCCTGTGTTCTGTGTGTGTGTGTGTGTGTGTGTGTGTGTGTGTGTGTGTGTGTGTGTGTGTGTGTGTGTGTGTGTGTGTGTGTGTGTGTGTGTGTGTGTGTCTAGTCCCTCCAACGCCCCCACAGGTTTAGAGGAGGTCAGCCCAACAGGAAGAGTCTGTCTGTGGGAGAGAGTAGACCAAAAACCACAATCAGGTTCTTCCCTAGCCAAGCTTCACCCACTCATAATGATAAAACTCTCTCTCTCTCTCTCTCTCTCTCTCTCTCTCTCTCTCTCTCTCTCTCTCTCTCTCTGTTTCTCTCTCTCTCTCACTTTCTTCTCCTCTATCTCTGTCTTCCCTCAATTCCATCTTATTTTTCTCAGGCTAATGCGTTCTTTTTTTATATATTTATAAAAACATTTCTACAGTTTTTCCCAAGCAGAGCACCACCTAAGAAAGACGAATGCTGCGTTCCAAATCCCAATACTTTTTTTAAAATGTTCTATTCCACATACTACAGCTGATCATAACAAGTATTTACAACTTGTAGTTAGCATGCAGTATGCCTACAATATGGACATACTTTTACATATTTATGTCATCTTAACTTTCATTACGCCTTGAACTTGCGCCTGTTTGCTTATCTATCCGTCGCATCGCTGGTTGTTTTCACTCGGAGGCTCTGTCGATGTGCAGTGAATTGTGGGTCAGAATCGCTGATTTCCACAAAAAATCCCAACTGGATGTAGTCAGGAATCCACATATTTTTTTAGCAATTCTGCATCCGACCGCTTGTATTGGTACATCCTAAAAAATCCTTTCTCTACTGTACTAAATAGCAGGGAACTATGGGTATTGGATAGTGGAACACAGGGAGAGATTGGGGTGGGGACATTAAGATTGAGTGACACTTGCCGATAGATCTTATTGAGGGAAGAGAGTCAGCCTGTAAGAAACTAATCACCTAAAAGGTCCGCTCCTGGCAGCAGCCCGGGCAAAGTGCTTCCTCTAAAATCAATGAAAGCTCGATCATGATGTGTTCGCATTGTTCCACACCTGATGGAAGAGAGTGCTAGCTCATAAATTCACCTGAGTGCCTGAACCAACAATAAAATACAATCAATTTCAGGTGTTTTATGGTGTATTGACTCGAATGAAATGTCATAAAAATGAATGCACTTTAGCTATCATGATCACTTAAAGGTGCACTATGCGGTTTTCAAGGTAGGGGATTTGTTTACCTTTGCAGAGCCTATTTAGTTGACTAAACATATTTTTACTACATGTTTTTCTTAGTATTGAATAAATATCACCATAAATCACAACTAAAATATTTCAAGGCACCCGGAACAAAACGTCAGACTAAAATATGTTTATAAACAAACTTTTTCAGGTAGCTTTCTCACTTTTCACTGAGCTATCCAATTTTCACTTGAGGAAAGTTTGCTTATTCAGTTATGAGAATGTACCTTACAAAATATTCACTTCTCTGACACACCCAAAGTTACATAGTGCACCTTTAAAAAGATAGGCCTGCATTGTCACAAACCTTAGCCAAAAAGCTCATTATGTTAAGTGCCTGGCTGTACATTACCGCTGTATAGCAGATTCATCCAGCTCAGCTTTTTGTTGACGTTTTTGCACACAGTGGGAAAAACCACCAGAGGGGTATACTACGAAACAAACTCAACAGAGCCTCGCTCTCTTTTTTTGATCTTGTTCAACATAACACATACCCTCGCTCAGAACTAACCGGTATCACGAAGGAAGTTATCAACCTCTTATGTTGAACGAGGGTTTCGGCTTCAGGCTCTGTGCGCGTCCCCATGAAAGGGGGCGTTTGACCCATCATTTGACTCTGCTTCCGCACAGACTGGACTGATCTTGTGCCGCTAACTTTACACAAAAGGACTGATTGCGAGCAGCTGAGTAAAAAAAAAAAAAAGTGCGTCGCTAACTTCACTCAAGAGGAATAGTTTGAAAAAAAAACTCTTACTGCTAATAAGGAGAGAGTGGAATGTTGTCAGAAAATTGGGCTACTGAATTGATTAATTTATTTTACAGATCGTTCTCGCAGTGCGTAACGTGACATTATAAAGCAATTAAAGGTTGAACTCGGATTTAAACAGTACACCATTTAGCCTAGTTGATAATCCTACACTTAAGAATCTGATTTAAGTCTGTCACTGTCTTATGAATAGCATAGCCTATGTGGAAAATCACTTTAGTTTTGGGCCACTGTCCACATCAAAATTAGTACAATTTAGATTTAGATTTAGGCTAATAGCCCTTTATTTTCATCTTCTAAATACCATTAAAATAATTAGCCTAGATACAAAACCTGTAGTCTGTATTTTCCGGACAAATATGAATCTACTGTGAGAAGCTTAACCTGCAAGTCTGCAGCGATGTCCGAACTGTGACAGCTGTCACCTGTCACGTCCCAACTGTAATCGCTACTGATGAAAAGAAAGAAGCCTACAGTGAAATAATGTTGCAACCTGTGATTTTATAGAACGCTTCATTAAGAGCCAGTGTGTGTAGATCGCCAGGTAAAATCATTTGAGGTGAGAGCATAGAGTGGCGCTGCATACAGTAGGTCTAGGCTATTTTACATTTTCTGCATCAATAACTATGCATGTGGCAAAAAGCCGCAGCGCAATGTTACAGTTCACTCTAATGTAAGCCTTATGTCACAGACTCGTTTCGTTAATTAACTTGCTGATCAATAAGTTTACTGATTTAACTAGTTTACTCAATGAGAAGTATCGCTCAGACAATATAGTCAGGTCCGCAGGATTTCAAAATGTGTAGTTTCCTTAAAGGGCAGCGCTCTAAGAGCCGAATTTAAGCTCAAACTCTGGAACAAAAACTGGTCTGGGCAGGTTAGCCGTGCAGCCTCTGTTACCACGGTGATCTAGCCAGGTAGAAAGAGAGCCACCTTTTGTGATACTGAAAACTCTGGCTTCAGACTCAACAGACCTCGCTCAGCCCTTAATCTCGCTTCGTAGTATACCCCTCAGGGCTGTTGTTATGCAAACTGTTTACTATAATGCAAACTCATTCCTCCCTCTGAGCCTCTTTCAAAACAAGTCGCTGTGTGGCAGCTAGAATGACACATTGTCATTGTTTGGTAGAATTTGTGGGTTATTGTGACTCTCCTGGGGCAAAATGATGCGAGTTATGATATTGCGACATTATGAAACACATATGAAAGCATCTGGTCAGTTCAGAATGCTTTGGATAGCTGAAGAGGGACACACTGACATAACTAGCATCTCTCTCTGTATGCTTAACACTCTTTGTCCATCTGAGATGCATTTCCATAAAGCTGTCAAGGAGGCCTTTTGCTTTGTGCCTTTATTTTCCATCTCTGTATCATCCAGGGTCAAGGTATAATACAGCAATACAAGTAGCACTATATAAAATACATAGTGCACCCATGCGCATGAAAACTAGTAATATAAAAAATATAAATAAAATAAATATGGAATGCAATATTAATATATAAACAATAAAAGTGTGTAAAATCACCTAAAAAAATAAACAGTCAAAGTCTGGATGTACAGCTCAACATGAATTTTAAAGCAAATGAAAAGAAGTGGGTCTTGAACTGTGATGTATAATTCTTCAGTGGTATCTTTTGTTTACTCGTTGCATTGTCTTCCTATTGTAGATCCAACTTGCAATTACATAAAAAAGTACGTTATGGATTTAAATGAGCAGTACTCTCTCTCTCCCTCCCTCCCTCCCTCTCTTGCTTTATCTCTCTCTCTCCCTCTCTCTTTCTGTCTCTCCCCATCTCCCCTCTCTCTCTCTCTCTCCCACTCCCCTTCTATTTGTTTCTCATGCTCAAAGCAGCACTCACGGTTCAGGTCATTTCCACCGGAGCAGTGAGGTGTGTACTGGCTGTGGTCAGTTCAATGGGCGTCCTATTCAGTGTATAAACAGTATTTCCCCTGACTGAAGGCCTTATCAGCAACTGGCCTTCCTCAGGATGTCTGCAAAACCCCTGGCACACACACACACACACACACACACACACACACACACACACACACACACACACACACACACACACACACACACACACACATACACACACACACACACTGAAAAGTTCTAAGTGGAAAATACTGGTAATAGCATGATTAGCAGTCTTTTCCATCTTAATAAAAGCATTTGGAGTGCTGGAGTTCTGTTGTTACACTTAAACTCACAGACGTTGGTCGGGCAGTGCTTCAAGTGTTTCTTAAGAGAAAGCAGGGTGCAGCCTGAAATAGGGACTGATGACAACACTGCTTCATTTACCATGAACAGCTTTGCATCTCAACCTGTAGATATAAAAGCAAATCTTCCAGAGAAAATCTTAATAGTCTTCTAATGTAATTTTTTTTAATGTATTTTCCAGAGAGATTCAAATAGATCTTAACATTGGGAAAGTGTAAAAGGGTAAATGCCATGAAATGTCCCCGCTCCTCCAATCCCCGTCTTGGGACACACTCACACTCACCTACACTTGTAAAGTGAGAAAACATGAACATGCAAGAAATGATGTTCTTTGGGGCTTGCTCAGGCGAAAAAATCATCAGGGGGGAAAGTGCAGGCAACACACGTTATCCTTGTCTCTGTGTGTGTGTGTACATCTTCCTCGGGAGAATGAGAAAACATTGCAATGAAAACAAATATAAAATGTAGGACATGTTTTTGTCAGCGGTGGCGGCCAGGGCAAGGTTAGTAAACTCTATATATAATGGCCTTGAGCTATTCTTCCAAGATAGTTGATACTGCGTGTATCCAATAAATGATGTACTTATGTCTTCAACAAAACATACCACATACATTTCAAACACACTACATGATACCAGTATAAATTCAAATCATTTTGACAGATATGGGGAGTCAACATATCTGATAAATCTTCATAGAATATTTTTTTTGCAAATGATATACAATGTTTTGCTTGATAAATGAGTCTAGCCTACGTTGTAAAACTATGAAATAAATGAAAAGCCTAAACACTGATGTATTGCAGAATAGGATATATTTAAGACACCACTCTGAACTAAAAAAACAACCATAGTTGGCTGATAGGAATGCACCTTGGCTTTAAGGTTTAAAATTAGAGTAAATATTCTGAGCCAGTGTTAGCTCGCAAACAACATGTTTAAACATTTGCTACATTTCTAATATGTTTGTGCTTGTGCGCCTCATTTTGAGAAGAAACATTGTTTTCATCCTGAAGGCCTCAAGCTGTTGGATTACATGTTGTAGGAGAACTGTGAGCTTTGCCAGTAAAAACATTGTTTTTTGCATTTGCACTCACTCAGACACATGCAGACACATACCACGGACTGCACTTGTACAGTTATTATCAGGCATAAATCTCAAGCTGCCATGCGTGCTATTGTTCCAGCACTGTAACAATAGCACGCAACATTATGTTAAGAGACACACACAGCAGGCATTCCAAATCATTAGCTGGAGTGTATTCATTACAGTATAAAGAAACATTAGATTAATTGCTATTCCCAGAACTGAGATAAGTTAAAGGTGCTCCGAGGAACTTTCAGTGTGTGTTAATTCTTGCACCCCCTTTGGACAAAAGTGGTACTGTTTTTACTATGCCAGCTGTAGTTCCTGGGTGAGCGTACCATGAGGCATTAAGAAAAACTATATAAAAATAGCATTCTTCGCATTGACTGGCTCGCTTTCTATAAGATGCAATTTATGATCAGAGGAAAAATTAGACTGTTTCAGAAATATTTAAAAGTTCCTCGTACCACCTTTTAAAAAAAAATATTGCAAAATCTAAATCTTCCGCATTGCATCCTGATTTGATGCAAGGAGAGGAGAGAAAAAATGCACTTAAGTGAGTCTGTTTGTGAGACTCTGGTGCCTGGTTGTGGCCACTAACCATTAGTTATAAATACATACTGCGCATATTATGCATAATTTCTCTCGCATGTTTCTTTGTAACTCCCACGGTTATAAAAACACTCTTGCATATGACTCCAAGCTGTTCCGCTCAACTGAGAGCGGCACTTAAAAATTTTTTTTTCCGGTTTTCACACTTAACACGCAGCCAGACACATTCAAACACAGTCATTTGCAGAATCCTGGGGTTCTAGACTTTGCATAACGCAGCCTGTTGTTATTTTAACATTTTAAGCTGTGTGTTTTCAGCCCACATTAGATCAGGGTGACTGCTGATGATACAACAATACACTTTGTCACATATATCCCACGCAGGAATGTTGGCTCATGCACCAGAAATAGAATTCAGTCAGGAATACTTTAGTCAAAATAGAAGTTTATTCGATTAGCAGAATACTTTGCAATTATTATATTTGGCGGTATGGTTCTGATCCATGATCTCCTCCCCCTCCACGCGCACACGTGGAAAGCTTTTAGGCAGAGAGAGCCATCCCTCTGACCTCCATGAGCTACATGGATTACCGAAGGTGAGGAGATCTGCAGCAAGGACCCCCTAGGGTGTAGAACAGAACAAGCGTCAATGACAACAGAAATGACATTGATGACAATACAGTAAACAGGAGGTGGTGGGGTGGAGGTGGGTTGCAAAAGCTTGCGGAGGAAGCAGCACCAGTAGGTAGGCTAGAGCAGCTTAAATAAGGCGCCACTTGAGTGTACGGCCAATGATGTGCTAGGGGCGTAAACTGGCTGTCAGCTGATGCGCACAGATGACAGCCGCTTGACGTCCGTACCCTGCCTGAACTAACGCTACGCTCAATTTCAGTCAGGAATACTTTAGTCAAAATAGAAGTTTATTCGATTAGCAGAATACTTTGCAATTATTATATTTGGCGGTATGGTTCTGATCCATGATCTCCTCCCCCTCCACGCGCACACGTGGAAAGCTTTTAGGCAGAGAGAGCCATCCCTCTGACCTCCATGAGCTACATGGATTACCGAAGGTGAGGAGATCTGCAGCAAGGACCCCCCAACCGACCATACAGCAACCACCCTGGCCCGCCGGGAGTGCGCACGCAAGCCAGGGCAGAGAGAGCACACCTCTCTGCCCTTCCGTGGACAAACGAGCCTTCTGTGGACAAACGAGCCTTCTGTGGACAAACGAGCCTTCTGGAGGGGCGCACGCCCCTCCCGCTTACGTGAGCATCCCGGAGCCTGGGTCAGGGACAGCAGCCCTCTACCCCCCAACAACATAGAGTGGTGACAGAAGGCGCTGACTGAGCCCTCAGTGGAAGCCGAAGCTAATAAAATTCCTGTTTAAACAGTGCGACCGCCCCGACCCGCCAGAGTGCGCATGCAAGCCAGAGCAGAGAGAGCACACCCCTCTGCCCTTCCGAGGACAACCGAGCCTTCTGTCGACAACCGAGCCTTCTGGAGGGAGCGCACGCCCCTTCCGCTTACATGAGCATCCCGGAGCCGGGGTCGGGGCCAGCAGCCCCCTGCCCCCCAAGACAACGTAGAGTGGCAACAGGAGGCGCTGACTGAGCCCTCAGAGGAAGCCAAATACTTAACCTGTTTAAACGGTGCAGCCCCCTGCCCCCCATACTATGAGAGTGCGACAGGAGATGCTGACTGAGCCCTCAGTGGATGCCTAATGTTAAATAGTAATAGAGTATCGATGCCAAAGTGTGTATATATATGCGTTATCATTATTATTATTATTTATTTATTTTTCCAGGGAACTCGTAGCTTTTTTGGGCGTTCAGGATGTCTGCGCCTCGGGCCGGAGGTAGCATTCGTAGGCAGATGAGGACCATCGGCCCATAACCTTGAGCGTGGACACAGGAGCAATTATGTTATTATAGCAATTATAAAACCTGCTTAAACCGTGCAACTCCCCTGACCCGCCGGGAGTGCGCATGCAAGCCTTCCGTGGACAAACGAGCCTTCTGTGGACAAACGAGCCTTCTGGAGGGGACGCACGTTCCCTCGGCTTACATGAGCATCCTGGAGCCGGGGTCAGGGACAGCAGCCCCCTGCCCCCCATGACAACGAAGAGAGGCGACGGGAGGCGCTGACTGGGCCCTCAGTAGAAGCTAGATAGATAAAATACCTTAGTGAGGCTATTTAAATCTATACAAAATGATAGTTATTGAATAGCAGGGTGGAGACTAACATCGAGACACTGGCTGAGCAATCGTAGGAAGCCAGATAATTAAAATACATTTGAAAATGCTACTTAATCTATGTATATGCTTAATACATTATTAATTAGCTAACGTGTTTGATAGTAAATAAGAGTATCAAATGCCATCGCAGTACCTGCTTGAGGAACCTCTCGAACGCTATGGTCCTACCAGACCATCGTACTTCAGCGGAAGCCAGATAGATTAAAATACCTTAGTGAGGCTACTTAAATCAATACAAAAGCTGATAAGTTATGCCATACCAGGGTGACTAATATCTAGGCGCACGGAGACAAATCATATATGCCCTAATTATTTGAATGAGTCGGCAATAACACGGCACCCATGGATGCTTTTGAGCGTAGATTATACTTGAGGCCCGGACCGGAGGTGATATTTATAGGCAGACGAAGACCCACAGCCCAAAGCTTTGAGCGATGCACAGAGCATAAGGAGTAGAGCGCTCAGGCTGGAGCCCACAGTATAGCAGAGGAGGCGAGGGCGGGAGGCAACCTGGCTCCAGCTCTGGGCATAGGTTTCTCCTCCGTAACGAGGAGGCTCACGTTGCTGGAGCCCACAGTATGGCAGAGGAGGCGAGGGCGGGAGGCAACCAGGCTCCAGCTCTGGGCACAGGTTTCTCCTCCATAACGAGGAGGCTCACGATGCTGGATTGAGGTGGGCTTCACCAATATCGACTCATAGGATAAAGGACAGAAAACAGAGTTAGATTCAGCAGTTAAAATGATGTTCCCTCCTTATCCCCATCAGGTTATAGGTATGCAAAATAGTGAGGTTGGCAGGTTGTGATCAAATAGCAAAACTGCCAACAGCAAATGGAATGCTTCAAGCACATCCCCAGTTCAGGAACATTGCGTGAGTCAGTAGCTTATTTTTATTTATAGCCTGAATACTGTATATTTGATACGTGCATTTATTAAATTTCCCATTCCGTAAGGCGGCTTGTCTCGGGCAGCAGACTTAGGATGGTCGTCCCCGCACAAGCTGCATGCATTACAATTATGTATTTGCATATCCTGGGAATCAATTATATCTTTATATTTACAATAAAGATGGCTGCGGATACGTTGATTGAAACGGCTTTGGCCTCGACACTTGTCGATTGGACCTAGCATCCTTCGAAATGTACACGTTGAAGTTTTAAACACATTGCGTAATAGGCTATGCAGCGTGACCTACGGCTAGGCGTTTAGCACAGATTCAGGCCACGAGCCGCATATTAGCCTGGGCTTGAAGCCTGGTGAATGGTCTGAAAAGCTATTTCAACGACCGGCCTGATTCACACTTCGAATCAATATAGCAGCATTGGCATATCATTATTATATACACATAGACAGAGTTCCTCCTACGATGGGAACTTGCAAATTACATCTTTAAAGGCCCCAAAAGCAACAAAAACAGCTGAGGTTAAGTTATAAAAGCGGTACCTATCTTTGGGCATGAGACATCTCCAAATCGTTAGCTAATTATGTTCGACTATCACTCAGCTCTGAGCATAGCGACACATTTATTTTTAATTTAACAAGATTATGACATGAGGGGTAGCGGCTAAGCCCTGTCCGAAGCCACTACCGGGTTAATGTGGATAATTCCGGCGTGCGCCCAGTGCGCTCAGTAACCATAAACGGGAGTACGTTGACTGTAGTACGGCAGGTTTATTCCTTCATAAATCCATCGCAACGTTAACTCATAATACACTTGTAAAAAGTAAAAACTGTTTGCTTCCCGATCAAACACCTAATTCCCTGTTTTTCCTTGTGTTAAATGACATACTTGAGCTGGCTGCCGAACCTCAGCCATACCCAATACAGCCCCCTAGTGTTATGGAGCGCAAAACATGACGTAACAGAATAATGAATATGGCTCTTATGAGACCTAACATAGCCTATTGCGCTCGGAGATAGGAGACTGCAGCAGCGGTGGTGTTTACCATTTAATGAGCCACACTGATGAGACGAAATCACGTACCTTACCCATACAGTCTATGCTTACCACGACTGTATCAAGCTTCATCCGATCAAATAAACAGCCACGTCTGTTTAGTTAGCCGTCATCATCATCCCTGCACCATGCGGCCCGTAACGGACACTCATAAAAGCAGCATTGCCTACCTTACTAGAGTGGGCGGATGCATGCATGCATTACCAATCGTATCCCCTCGTTGACACGGCTTGTTGGTTTCTGCCACCTGGTGACTACTTGATTAGAAATCAATACATTCAGTATGTTGATAGCACAAGCAAAAATGCTGCAATACCTTAGCCGACACATGGAATATAAGAAGCAGAACTAGCGATGAGTATGAAATGCCAGGTTGTAATAGTGTCCCTCGATTTAATTGCTTCGTATAGCGATATGAATGCAAGAGCACGGTAGCCGTTAAATGCTTGATTAGGCCGCCCGACCTGGCAACTCAGCAGTTAGATTTTTTTTTTTTTTTTTTTTTTTTAATTTTTATTTCACCGTATACTGCCGAGCGAGGCACGCATATAACTAGGTGAGCAGCAGGGGCTTGCGAGACATAGTTCGCACAGCCAGACAAAGCTACATATGGTGTAGGCTGTAGGGTAATGAGTAGCTAACACTTGGAGTTGACACTGGTCAAAGGAAGTACCGGAACTACACTTCCCAGCATCCTCCGCGGGATAGTGATGCCTCGCTACCATGGACATCGCTACCCATAGACATAAAAAAGTCTTTCTTAATTATGTCTATGTCGCTACCCACTAGAGTGACGGCATCGGCCGGTGACGCAGCCGCTGGCTGCTGCTGCTGCTGCTCAGCTGGAGAGGGAAACGGACTGAGCCTGTTGACCTGGGAACGTCATGGACCCGCTGAGTTTGCCGAACCGGACTCCGAGGCTTCAATGCGGGAATACATCATGCAAGTGATGTTTGGATGTAGAGCGGCGCTGGGAGGACGGCGTTGTCTTCCGAATCACGGAGCTGACTGCGGAGGCTGGACCCTTTTTTGACTTGCCCGACGGGAGCTCCGACGAGTGAAACGCCGCTCTGCATGGATGGCTTCCTCTGCTTCGGATAGCTGTAGCTGAGATAATCCATAGTTTTGTCCATCTGCCATGAATCTTGGTTTGTAAATGGAGTGGATCGACGCGCCAACAGCAGGGTAAGTAGAGCAAGTGAACTGACAGCCATGTCGTTCGTGTAAGCAGTTGCAAAAGCTTGCGGAGGAAGCAGCACCAGTAGGTAGGCTAGAGCAGCTTAAATAAGGCGCCACTTGAGTGTACGGCCAATGATGTGCTAGGGGCGTAAACTGGCTGTCAGCTGATGCGCACAGATGACAGCCGCTTGACGTCCGTACCCTGCCTGAACTAACGCTACGCTCAATTTATTACACAATACACGGCATGCACTGTTAAATCCTGTGTTTTGATTGGTCTATCACAGCATTCTACGGTCCTTTATTTCTCAATAATACCCGCTGTTAAAGCTGGGGTATATGATTTCTGATTGGTCAAAGTTAACATGAGCTGTAGACTTTGACCTATCAGAGCGAGGCTCCGATTCTCTGTTCTTATTGGCTGTTGGGACTTTCCATTCACTTTGGCACTGACGTTGTTGGTGTGTAGAGCGTGTCAGGAAGGGACCAAAGGGGAGGGACCAAAGAGAACAAGTGGAGCGGTTGAGATATTTGGATTTGAATCTCTATCCCGACTGCTATTTTCTCCCCAAATCATATACCCCAGCTTTAAGGATAATTCACTGTTGCTAATGGACCTTTACAGACATTGTTCTGATCGATCACTTTCTGCCATATCCATCCGCTGGTAGACGTCTACAAGCAGTTACAGTACATACCACTCCTTCGAAAAACAATGGAATACTTTTTCCAACATTAAAATATAGAAAAACAAACAGACACATTAAATAGTACCGCATCTCATCCATCTATATTATGAGAAGCTTTCAAACATTCAGAACATCTTGAAACATTTTTTATTTCTCAGATTTGGTCAGAAGAAAAAACATCAACACTAGTTTTTCTCACCAAAGTCTCACCCAACCTTCAGTGTTAGGGTCATTCTGTTTAGTGTGGGTCACTTGGGATATTCTTCCGGGAGCTTTTTCCCCATGGATCTTATAGGGTCATGTGGCCAAACGAAATCCCTCCACCAAGATTAAGAGAACATCTTGTCTGATTGACCCTGTATCACCACGGGTCCAATCCACCATCCAACTCCATTCTCCATTGTCTTGACATTGCTTGTGAACAAGACAAAGAGACACTCGAACTTGAGGCATAATCTCTCTCCAAGCCCACACCATTTTGACTATGCATTTTCATTTATTTTAACAAAAAAACAGGCTATTTGGACAAGACAATATATACAGTATACCTTCTACACACATAGAAGGGAGCAATGTAAATGTATAATTCTTAGGAGTCCGAGGTGGGATCTGATTGCTACTGACAGCAGACTGTTCATGTGATCGGAAAGACGGGGAAGCTTAGCCTCCCCAGGCCAGGCTACAGCCTCTTTCAGTCGGCTGCTTTAGATGAAAGGATGTGGGCTGATATAAGGCAGTGTGTTGGATATTTAGAGTGAGGGGGGAGGAGGGGAGGAGGGGGATTTGGCCACAGAAGATGTGAACATTGTCTTAAGTTTATGTTTGACTAAAGGTTCTCCGCAGGTCAACACTATTAAGAAAGTAA
>NC_137212.1:6243534-6266034 GCF_949987685.1 Ammodytes marinus
AGCGAAACGCAAAGAATTCAAACAAAATAAACTGATTTAAAGAAGTCTCACACAGTGTGCATAGAGAATACAGAAGAGATTAGAATGTCTTTGTTGTTATTGTATCATTCAAAACGTACAATAACATTCAGAGTGCTACCCCTGTAAATTGCCACAAGTTAAAAAAAAACACATTCTTCACAAATTCATTCATACATTCCACACTATTTATACTAAATAAATGTATTAGTTAGTACATAAATGTAGCAGCTCACACAGAGAAAGGACTTCTGCATTGCAGTGATGTTAACACGTCTTTCTCCCACCTCTCCTACTGTGCGGTCACTCATTTTGAATTTAAAAATAGCCGCTTTCATAGTGCAGCTGTCAAATCAGTATGAAGTGGTGTTTTACTTGTGGCTCTCAATGCAGCGATCCAGGAATGAACTCCTTGGTTGGCAGGTACCACTTATGAACCGCAGTCAAATGAGTGTGTTATACTCATGCGGTCGCCCAAGAGTGTGACAATGGGAACACCTGTAGTGTGTGTGTTCAGCTATTGAAATACAGAATAGGACCCGAAGGTGGCATTTCTTACCTCATTCAGCTGTAATTTGATTTGACAGAAGTAACAGTTCAAGTTAATGTAATTTATACTGTGAGAGTCGAGGTGGTTTCTAAGTCTGAGCTACAGTGTGTTCAGTTCTCTTTCTATGAGTCATGGCTGAAAGTTATCTGCATGTGACATGAATATTTAGATAAGGCACTGCTAGTGGCCTAAATAAAGGGCCGGTTTCACTCAAAAATTTAATTAGACATGGATTTGACATCACTTTATACTTTGGTCTGGGTGTATAGGCGGACTAGTCTGTACATTTTTTTGCTGTATATTCTTCACATACCATCCACATAACCTCCAAATGTGTTAGCTTTGTGAAATATAAAGTATAACAGCTTTTTGGCAATTAGAACAACCAGTTAATAGAGCACCATTGTATTCTGCACTCTCCACTCTAACTTGTGCTATTTGCCCTCGTGCATTTTGTCAATGCACTTCTCTGAAATACAGGAAAGCAGGTTGTAGTCAGGCTGTCATTTTTATGTCAGTGAACCCACCACATGTTGCAAAAAGCCCCCGAATGATAATATCTGGCGGCTGCATTTGTAGACCTTTCCAATCCGAACAGAATAGATATGTCGGAGGTCACCTTCCACGCGTTTCCTGGACACTCTTAGTCATCCTTCTGAATCTAAGTGTAATCCTTGGGCTGTGTGTGTGTGTGTGTGTGTGTGTGTGTGTGATGAAGTAATTTCCTTTTGTTGAGGCAGAGGAAAATAGCAGCTGAACAATAGAAAGACGAACCTGAAAGACATCAGTCTGTGTCTTTGAGTCTATTGTGTTTGCCCTGGGCTTATAGAGGGAAAATAATTCCCATTTGGCAGTGAGACACATGAGACATTGTTAACATATTGTTTTTTTTTCCAGACACACAGACAGACAGTTTGCCTTTTGTCTCTTTTGCTGGATAGTTCTACTCTTTGAATGTGAGGCTGTCACCAGATTTTTAGGCATGTTATACTCAAACATTGGTTCTCTTCTAAAGCTATAGATAGATAGATAGATAGATAGATAGATAGACAGACAGACAGACAGACAGACAGACAGACAGACAGACAGACAGACAGACAGACAGACAGACAGACAGACAGACAGACAGACAGACAGACAGACAGACAGACAGACAGACAGACAGACAGACAGACAGACAGACAGACAGACAGACAGATAGATAGATAGATAGATAGATAGATAGATAGATAGATAGATAGATAGATAGATAGATAGATAGATAGATAGACACTCTCCAGTCCCCAGTTGTTCTTGTGAGTTAATCAGTGAATTACCTCAATTGTCTTCAGTCCGCTGCTCTCGAGTATCTCTGTGTTGTAGTGTGTCATTATGTCATCCACACCTGCAACTCACTAGTTTGAACTGATTGCACTCGCATCGGCTGCATCCCTCACTGACACTTGCATGATATAGGGAGTATATCTGTGTATTGTGCTTTATATGAGTGCAAGAACGTACAAGAAACATATTTGATGTAGTCAGAAAAAGTTATATTACGTGATATTCTAGATGTATATTTAAAGCAAGACTTTAGCTGTGGCTAACTTACCATCACATCGAAATAATTCCACATACAATAATGGTTTTAAATTACTGATATACACTCCACTTTCTCCAAATTTGAAAGCAGTCCCATTCCTAGCTAGTCACCCAAATAACACAACGACAAAACCAAAACAAAATGCAATACCCTAGTAATGAAAAAGTAGTACCGCTTAACTGTAGCAGTGTAAAGTCAGTGTGGCCTAGCACAACAATCACAGTTGGCTTTCAGCAATAAGTCTTCTGATTCAAACGAGGTAAACCTTCTTAGGGAAAGCTTTTTGAATCCTACACAAACTTGCCTGATTCAATTCATTAATCTGTGGAGGAGAGAGCCAAAATAAACTGTGGAGTGGGGATGATGCAATTGCTGAAGTATGAAACTGCTGATTTTTTTCTCTCTCATTTTCTTCCAGTAATCCAGTAACTTTTAAAGAATGACTGCGGTGCTCCTTTTGCTGTTTTGCGGAAGTGGCACTCCTGCAATATTGTGCTGCAAGAGGCATTTAACTTAAGCATTCAGTACTTTGCGTATGTGTATGTGAATATGCCTTTATCTGAGCCCCTGTTTGTGTCATTACAGGACACATGCACTTGCTAGAATGTGTTTGTGTCTATCATAGAGTGAGAGTCAGCATATTAAACTGGACAGTCCTGCCTTCATTCTCAGGCTAGTGCGAGGGTAAACAGAGATAGCTGGTCCCATGGCTGGTTCTCTGATAAGGACTTGGGACCTGGGTTAGTATTGCTCTCCAGCGTGTTTCTCTCTCTCCTGTGCCGCTGCTTGCTGTTCCACACTGCTGCTTTTACACCGCTAATGGACACTCACATGTTATTGTGAGACATTGCAGTAGAAAACATACTTTTTTCCAACCACTGGTCCCTGTTGAGATATTGGCTATTTGTGCTTCCATAACATGTCTTGTTTTATACTGGTATAAATAAACGGGCCAACATATACATTGATTGTTTATTTTACTAAACATTGTCAGTTTGCGTCTGTAGATTTCTCCGATACAACCATTAATGGACATTATCTCAACATTAGTATTTTTTTATTTTTTCAATACTCTGAACCAAAAAGCTCAACTTCAAAAGCACTCACATCAACTACACTTTCTATAATCATTCTTAGAATTATTCTTTTTGGTTTTTAAAGATGTACATCTACGCATAATAAGTTAGATATGGCCACATTTTCATTATGTATTGCACCATTTCTGAAGATATTGTAGTACAAATAAAAGTGTTTTTTTTTAACCTATTCACCTGCAGTATCTCATCTTAAGAACTGCAGCCATTGCATACGCATAGTGCTTAAGTGAGTGTTAATGAAATATCTAATATCATAATGCAACGTTTTTTTTGTATGAAGCACAACACAGACACCATGAGACCAGGACCAAGAGCGAAACATAACGACAGAGCGACTCTGCTTGTGTGAGATATGAGTGTGTCCTGCTGCCACTCCCATCTCTCTCCTTTTCTCTTTCTCATCCTTTCTCTCTCTATCTGTCTGTCTGGTGTATTTACCTGAAGTTACTGATGAAAAGAAGAAAGCTCCTCTGTCTCTCTCTCTCTCACTCTGTCTCTCTCTATCTCTCTCTCTCTCCTTTTCTCTTTCTTATCCTTTCTCTCTCTCCTTCTCTCTCTCTCTCTCTCTCTCTCTCCCTGTCTCTCTGTCTCTGTCTCTCTCTCATCCGCCCACCTCCTGTCCACTGCCTGCACACTCTCCAGTCCTATTTCCTGTTGGCCTGTCTTGTGCCTGCGCCTGCTCTGTGTCAGTGGATGGGACTAATTCAATCTCCTGTTCACAGGCGCTCCGATGTAATGACCCATGACATTCAATTAATGCTTTTCCCCTCTTCTCATTGGTTGGGTCAGCAGTAATGTCCTGTGTCTGTTTGTCTGGTGTATGCATCGTTTTTGAAAAAAGCTTGACCTTAAAGACTGTGTAAAACTAAATCCACAAAATCCTTCTAAATGCAATGTGGGGAGTGAGTTGCTTGATAGTAAAGCATCTTAAAAGAGTAAGGCATATTCATCATTCCAAATGGAAAACAATATTGATATTTAAGTTTGATAAATGTTACAGAAATATGGGTTTTAGATGAGGCGGACTATGTTGTGGTTCTTGGACACATTAAGTATTTTGCGCCAATCAGCAATCGGCAGTGCATTCTATAAAAACAATGACTGTTGCCAGTTAAATTATTTCAATCCCCCCCCCCCCTCTTGATTGCTGTGTGTTTTTAACATTTTACAAATTCAAAACCTTGATTTAATAATTCTCCTGGGCTCTGGTACTAAAAGTACCTTCCAAAAGCAGCTGTATTACTGTGGTTGAGGTTCCTCCATACTGATGACATATGTAAACTCCTGGCTGTCAGTATGAGCTTATTGATTCTACTCTACATTATTCTGTCTTCCGGCTTCACATTAGCGATGTCGTCGCCTCTCAGCCAGCTGTCACGCTTATTACTGGTGTTGAAGGATCACCGCACGTCCTTTTAAGGGTTTGTGTGCATTTGTGAGGCTCGGAGCGCGTTCCCTGTTCAAACGAAGTGACTCAACCAGACAATGTATTAACCTTAAAGCTATAGTACGTAACTTTTTTTAAATACATGAATGTCAGTTACATTCATGCCATTGCCAAAACGAGTTGACACAATGTTGTTTGAGCCTATCAGCTCCACAAAACTCTCTCTCTGTATTTCTCAGTATGGCAGCTTTTACAAACTGGTGTCCCCCTCTGACACTGGCGCAGGAAACAAAATGCAGTCGACGGTGTTGTTGTAATTACTCAGGATTCCTCATGCGGCAACAGAAGTTACGCATTATAGCTTTAACACACCACTGTTAGCAACGCAAGCACACACAGACACACACACACACACACACACACACACATACACACACACACACACACACACACACACACACACACACATAAACAAATGCTGACAAAGACAGGGACTCAATTGGAGCTGACACATGCAAACACGGTTTTGGACACACATACCCGTCCGTGGCTTTCTTTTAGCCGTGTGGAGCCTGTCGCAAATACTATCAATGTGGCTTATCCTAGCTTTTATTTCAGCTCCTTGTCATTATAACTGTAATCCAGCTTGGATTGTGCATAAGCAGTGGCTTCCAATATTTAATTACATACCCAACCTAGATAATTTTACTAGCTACCAATGCTGCAATAACACTTTTTGCATATACTAAAAGTATCTATTCTCAGTGGATGTTTCTAGGCTGTTGTTCGGGCTCAACATTTATGGTTGTCACTCATATTTCCCCGCTGAAGACCGCCACATATATAATGATTCTTCTAGTTGCTTTGAGGCCCTTGTTAGCCACACAAGGGATTAAGACTTTAATTAAAAGAGGAAACTTTAAAAGACAAAAAAAATCCTCACAACTTCACTGCAGAGAAGGTCAGGTAGATGCTTTCTCCTTGGGGAACTTCCGAGCACTTTCCTGTCAGGTCACTGTTTGGTACTGTGGCAACATTTTTTTTGTCTCAGCTTAATCTTTTCTGTCACTTATGTCCTCCTCTCTGTCAAGCTTTCGTTCATCCTCGTTTTTCATCTACGACGGAGTATGAGGGCCACATTGAGAAAAATGTATAAAAAAAATGTATTACAAGATTAAAATCGTAATTTTACAGGAAAAAAGTCGTAATATTATGAGAATAAAGTTGTCATTCTACCGGGGGAAAAGCTATTACTGGTAACCTATAGAACTAATGGCGAGAGCTTTTTAATGGCAGCGTCACCCACAAACAGTCAACAGCAATATATGATGTCATGGTGCTGATATGCGAAAAAAGATTAAGCATTTCCTTATGTGTGAAAAAAGATGTTCGTCCAAATGTTCCTCATTGTAATGCAGGGGAAAAGACTATATTTCATCTCTAAAATAACACATAGCCTAAAACTATAACTCTTTTCTCATAAAATTACTTTGTTTACTACAATTTCTTTCCTCAAACAGGCCCTTAATACTCACTCGTTCCCCTCATATTCTCAACCCTAGTTCTATTTTTTCCTCTCTCTATCTCTCTCTTTCTCTCGCCGTCCCTTATCCATTCTCTCCCTCTCTACCTCCGTCTCTATGTTTCGCTAATGATCTAATTAAGGAAGGTTTTGTTGCCTGCCCACTGTGTGCCGTTGCCAGTGGGGTCTGCCTGTACTTCACTCAGCAATTATACAAGCAATGCATTCTTCTGCTTCCCAAACCGGCTAATTAAGCCTTAAGGTGTGTGTGTGTGTGTGTGTGTGTGTGTGTGTGTGTGTGTGTGTGTGTGTGTGTGTGTGTGTGTGTGTGTGTGTGTGTGTGTAAGTGCGTGCGTGCGTGCGTGCGTGCGTGCGTGCGTGCGTGCGTGCGTGCGTGCGTGTGTGTGGACAGCCAAGCCGATGGTAGGCGACGCACTAAGCATCTGGAGCAGTCAGGAATGCCTGTCCTCTCTTCCCTCATGGGAAACACAAGTAGTTGACTGAAGAATGGTTGCCATGGTTGCAATCACATGGTGTCAGATCCTGTGCGGTGGCTGTCAGTCAGCTGATCTGTGTGTCTCTCTTTATGTGTGTGTGTGTGTTTGTTTTGTGTGTGTCTGTTGGGGTGTGTGTGTGTGTGTGTGTGTGTGTGTGTGTGTGTGTGTGTGTGTGTGTGTGTGTGTGCACGTGTTACAGATGAACAGATACACACAAACACACACACACACACAGACAACAATTTGGCTCCAGGTCACCATTTCTTTTCATTATTCAGGTGCAATATATATGAAGGGGCCGACCAGAGCTTGTCATAGTTCCTGTTTAGGTCCCTGGCAGGACCGACTGTCATTTTGATTGATTGCATTGCCGGCTCATGTAATGCTCGCCTTGCAATATGTCCCCACTCTAAAACACATCTTACCCTGTGGGCTATTGCACTCACTCACTCAAAACTAGTATATATGAGTAAGCACTGTGTTGTTTGAGAACAAAAATATCTAAATATGCTGCAATGGATGTCTTTATATATAGAATTGAGCTATAATCATTCATAACAGTAGTCACTCTGTCACATGAAACAGATGGAACCAAGTTGGTCAATTGAAAAAAAATTGATTGTGAAATATTAAATTGTCTGATTTGTTACAAAGAAAACAATTGATTTGTGGAGAGTTTTCTATGCATTATGTTGTTTTCAATATCACATGCTTCTTGTAGAAAGGCACCATTTGGTGCACGTTATCATTGTTTCGAGAGATTAAAACTGTCTTTTCAAATGGTAAAACTGCCTTTTCAGAGACAGTGTTTCTACCTGTACAATCCCAATGGAACACTCTCGTCTCCTTTGAGTGTAAGAAATGTCTCAGAATAGGAAAGGAAATGAGACATGACAGAGACATTAAAGCAATGTGCACCGTTGCATTATTATAACTATTTGCAATAAAATACCAATTCAGTTATAACTTTTGCAGTAAATTGAAACCCAGGGGCATGATACAATACAATGAATGGATGCTTGGTTTGAAAAAGAAAAAAACTCTATTTGTGGTATTTGTTCCAATACATAAACTGTATATACTGTGGAAGACCACCTACTAAAACAATGAAAATGCTAATTTACACATCTGAAACTGCCTCCGATAGCATTTGCCCAGTAGCTCTCCGATATAAGGCAGATATGTTCTCCAGTGCGACAAATTTGCATGGAAATTGCATGAATAATATGTGCCTATTTGCTAAATGTCCTTTAAGTTGGTATTTCGCTTTGAGGGCTTTACTTTTAAATTGTATGTAGATTTGAATTGTGCAGCTCACTCAAACGTGGGATTTTTACCTGCATTGTTATTTTTTTATTAGTACTTGATATTTTATTAGGAGTCTTTACATAAGCCCTTAAAAAGTTTATACTGCCCTCGCTGAATTGTTTTCCATCTCACTTACCTCTACTTTTCAGTAAACTCATGAAATTAAGGGGATAGTTGCTCTGGTTTCTTGGCTTTTCAGAGTGGAACAAATGATGCATAGTGGTACAAATGGACCGTGTTTCCTTCAGTTGGGCCAGTACAGGGTGGTGTTGACTTTAAATGGCTCGCTCTAAACTTCTGGCTCTGCAAGGCAAATGAAATTAACGTAATGGACACAATGGCACTGCCTCTCCCCTCATTTCCCTTATTATTCGCTGTTGCTAGGCGGCATTACTTAATAAATTCAGTGCCCAGTAAAGTAGCCGAGACTGCAAGATAATTAACCGCATATTCCCCATTTTACATTTAACCCTTTCATGCATGAATTATGAAATCCTTAGTCTGGATTTTTTTCTCAAGTGATTTTATACTTCTTTAGGCATGAAAAGAAAAAATATAACTTCATTTTTTTTAAACACACATTTTTCAGAGAGTTTTACACACGTCCACTCGGGTGGACTCCATGCGTTTTGACTTCTCAATTTTGACCTTATTTATTTAACAAAACAGTGAAAAAAATGATATATTATCTGACAACTATAAAATAATATATATTTTCAATGCCTGTTCACATATATTAACATATTCCAATACTTCAATCCAATGAAAAAGCGTGGAATAATTTTTTCAATAAAAATTTTCTATAAAAATAACAGATAACTTTTTCCTTGGTTCTCCAATTTCTCTTTTTCAGATGTCATTTAGCAGTATAGCCTACTGACTTGTACATCACTTCATCAAAGCTATTTTAATATGAAAATTGGCATCATAGTGACACCAACTGTTTTACACATAATAGAATAATCTGGATTTTTTTTTTTTTTTTTACACAAATACTTCAAGTTGCACTCTAATAACATAAATCAATTGATTTAAAACCAAAAAGTTGCAGCAAAGTAAGCTTTTTCAAGCACAACACATCTGCAGTCATAGTATTTATTGAAGTCCGTGATGCATGATGTCCAATTTAGTGGACAGGTGATTAAACATAATTTTCTCCCAATGTAAAATCAATAATTGGAAATTTTAACAACTATATGACTCCTAAGATGTTACTTGATGTTGTCATATTTTTTTTTACCTGCCAGGCTCTCCTATTTTAGAAGTATTTACAGGATATTCCTGAGCTACTCAACTTTTCTGCTCCCTGTCGGCCATCTTGGTTTTGACTAATTGTGGCTGCTCTTACAATGGTTGGCCACTGGTTGGCAATGCATTGGATGACACACAAGAGTCCACTGTAGTGGCTGATATGCAACTAGGCGATCTACACCCATGCATATTCAAGAAAACAGCATTTGAATAGCTGTCCACTGTAGTGACCACTATGCGTGAAAGGGTTAAAGCCTTATAATTGTGCCATTAAAATGTTATTGTATGTACACTACATTAGACATTATGTTTGGTTCACCTACATACTGTTTCAAGCTGCTTAGGTTAGATTTGGCTTAAATCAACATGTCCACTATTGTTTCCTGTAGCAACCTACAGTAACTATGCTGGATTTATGGTTTAAGAGAACTTATCACTTATTTCAGATCGGCAAATTACTTTATTTTCTTGTTGTATGAGTTCATAATCATGTTGTCGTCTTTCAGTTGTTGTACTGCATCAGTGAAACTATACTGTGAATATTGGGAATCAAGTAACTTCTCAAAAGGAACCTTATTACAATTCGAGCTGCACATTTTCTGGAACATAGCAGCAAGGACCAGAAGCTGCCTTCCTTCTTTCATTTGATTTCACAGATCTTTCATAAACAGTAGCATGAAGAATTCTGTTTTGTTCCGACAGCGATTGATTGTGGAAAGTATTTCGGTTCGCTCACACAGCTCTCTCCTTTCTGTTTTCATCCAGGCTGCCAATTCCATCTGTAGCAAACACAAGTCGATGACTGAGAACTCCGCCTCCCATGATGGACAAGAAAAGTGGTGAGTGTCACTAAACCTGCACTTACACAAACAATCCCATTGCTTCTGACTTATTGTGTGAAAAATCTGATTTCTTCAGGTCCTTAAAAATGTAAGCAGTGTAGAATTCCAATGTTGTTCATTATAAAATACAATATCTGACATAGAAAGGTTATACATTTAACTTTGTGTGTTGTGTATGTGGCCAAGAGCAGCTAAATAGTTCATTTTATTTAGGTGATGATAACCACCCCCTGTCTCTTTAAGTCGACACAGCATTTCGCATGCTGATTAGATTGTTTTGGCGCAATCACTGCATAATAATTACTTCCCTGTAAGTGATATGATTTTACATAATGAAGCCCCATGTGTGGAGCACAGCACAAGCCTGTCTGGACAAGTGGGCGAAGAGGAATACTAATGCTGATGATAATCTGTGTTCTGGTTTATGGTAATTTTTTTAAGGCGAGACACTGCAGGCAAGAACATTATTTTTTGAAGCACTGGTCAATGGGATTTTTGGCTACTTCTTGCATACTAGTATCATTAAAAGGTCTAGACATGTACAATTAGGTGTTTATTTAACTATATCTTATCTGTTTGTGTTTGTATATTTATCCTATACAACCATATTTAATTTATTTATCTCAACATTATTTTTTTTCAATATTTCTAACCAAAAATCTCAACGTCTTACTGTACATCAACTAAACTTTCCACAATCATTCTTAGCACTTTTCTGAAGGTGATAACATAATCATTTGTTCATAAATTGTTGAATGTTGTTGTTGATTGATTTTGCATTTGAATTCCTTACAGCCAATGGCTTTCAGACCAAGGCCAGTGAGGGCGGTGTTCAGAGGAAGCAGCTGCCCTACTCAGTGGAAACTCCCTATGGCTTCCACTTGGACCTGGACTTCCTGAAGTATGTTGACGATATTGAAAAAGGCAATACCATCAAGAGGGTCCACATTCAGCGCAGGGTCAAAGGACCGCCCAAATTCAGCACTCTGCCAAGGAATTTCAGTCTTCCTGGGCATGGGGTCAGACCGGTCCCCAAGGAAAGCACATGGTCTGGGACGTCCACCTTAGGGCCAAAGCCTAAATCACGGGTGTCAGAGGTCCAACAACAGATCTTTGACTTCAGGGCAAGTGAGGGGGGGACTTCCAGCCTTAGCAGCAGGGGAACAACCAGTCAAGGAACTGGCTATATTTCCACTAAGCCTAGAGATGAAGGGACTCGAGATGTTGAAGATAAAACTGTGGGGATTCAAGGGCGGCCGAACTTGCTCCGAGCATCGAGCATGCCGGTCACCTTACAGCAGCGGAAAGGTTCCGATTCAAGCAGTCCGGATCGTGTTTTGGGAACGCCGGATAGTGGATCAAATGAGAACATATTCCGTCCATCACCGGACATAACAGAAAGACGGTGTGTCCCCCAGGAACGGTCGGGGCTTCACCAGCAGATCACAGTGGCACTGAAGCGGGTCAGAGAGCTGGAAGAACAGGTCAAAACCATTCCAGAACTAAAGGCCCAGATCTGTTCACTGAGGGAGGAGAGGGAAAAGCTAGTGCTACAGCTACAAGCACAGGTAAAAGCCCAAGCCCAGGTTGTCACATTAACCTCTACAACAGCACAGAGTTCTGATTCTGGGACATACGTTCCGTCGCAAGAACACAGACTCAACTTAGCACAGACTCAACCCACTGGAGGTTTAGAGGCTTTAGCAAAGCCGGTTAGAGGGACAGAGAAAGAAGGTGTGACAGAGAAAAGAATAGTGTTACAAAAAGAGAGTGAGACAAATGAGGAAGCTGTTCAGAGTTCCTCAGCACATGGAAAGATTTGTGCGCTGCCGGGGAAAGAAACGGAGAGACAAACGCAGCTATCGGAAATATCAGACAAACAAAAAGGGACATTCGACAGTCCACTGGAAAATGCAGTGCGGAAGCTATCACAGGACATTTCTGGGCAGGAATTAACTTCACTCAGGGTGGCTATAAAAGATGCGGAGACTAGCAGTATTCAAGATGGCAATGCAGCAAAGGCAGCACAACTTGGGGACTCAGAGAGTACGCAGAAGCTGCAGGAGAAGCTAATGACACTGGAGGCTAAACTTTCTCAGGCTAGCGAACAGCTGGAGAAAACGAATGCTCTTTTTAAGGAGCAGTTAGAGGAGAACAAGGTAAAAGAGGAGAAAATTCTACAACTGAGTGAGGGAGTGAGAGTGGAGGTGTGTAGTCCAGAGGCACAGAGCTGGCCAAGAAGGGAGAGTATTGACACAGGGACATTAACAGAGAAAGTCGATTTTGCCCACCAAGAGACAGAGACCGAACCAACTGGTTTAGTAGATCAGGGTACAGATACGGATATCATCTGTATTGAATTGTCTATACCTATACCAAGCCCTGGAAGTTTAAATCAAGGAACAGAGACCATCAAAGTTGAACAGGCGACAGAGATGGAGGCAGAAGTAGTATTAGTAGATGCCGTCAGCCCACCAAGACCCAGGGCCAATAGCATTGAAAGGGGCACCGTAACCGAGAGAATCGCAACTCAGGATCAGATTACGGAGACGCCCGTAGTGGAGAGGGTGAACCAAGTTACAGAAACAGAAGGAGAAACGGACACAGACCATCCGCAAATGAGACCGCGGGCCAGCAGTGTAGATCGGGGAACGTTAACTGAGAGAGTGGACACTGTGGACAGGGTGACGGAGACAGAGGAAGCCAGAAGGGCAGACCAGCAGACTGAGACAGAGATGGTCAGACAAGAGAATAGCAATCCAGCAAGGAGTGTTGAAGGAGAGAGTCAAGTGGGACAAAGTGCAGGCGAGGAAAGGGTGGAAGAAGTAGTAGTTGGTGTGGTCAGCGAAAGAGTGGAAGATCAGGAAGATAAGGAAGCAGATGAGAGAATCCAAAGAGAGAGTGAAAGTGTGGTCATGAAGGTCATGGAGAGTTCAATTGCCGTTGTAGAAAGCAGAGTTGAACAAACTGAAGTTTCAGATTTTGTGAGCAAAGATGAAGACCGTACTAGTCCACTTGTTGCAACAGTAGACGACACAGAATCTAAGATTGAGATAGTTACGGCAAAGAATGACTCAGAAGATAAAAAAGAAGAAGACATTATAATCCCAAAGGTTGAAGTAACAGATATTGTAGAAACGCAGCAGATTGCAGTCGAGACAGTAGAGAAGGTAGAAATATCAGTGGGTGAGATTGTATGTGCAACAGTCAAAGAAACTGTGGTCACTGAGACTGTGGTGGTAGCAGCAGCATCAGAGAATGCAGCTGTGAAGAATGAAGCTCCTGTACGACCCCAAAGAGGTCGGAGGACGTCGGCAGAGCAGGTACAACCATCACCTCCTCAAGTTCAGGCTGCACCTGTGCGTCCTCGTAGGGCTTCCATTGAAAATCAAGTGCAGCAGCCCAAGCCCCAGACAAAAACTCAGCCCCAGGTGCAAGCACAGGGTCCACCTCAGCAGGAGGCTGAAATCACAATACAACTTCCTGAACCACAGGTTGAACTTCCAGCACCATCTCCGCCTCAGGATGAGGAGGACAACACCCTAGCCAAGAAGCCTGCTGCCGAGTCTAGTGAGAAACCATCCAAATCACCTCAAACTGAGACGAAGGGACCATCACCAAGCTCCAGCGATGTCCAAATCCGTCCCAAATCAATTCAAGCACAGTCCAAGTCTCAAACCACTACAACTCGACGGAACTCCAAAGAGGTTAAAGCACCACCACAAAAGGGATCCGGCGCATCACAACCTTCCAGGCGAGGCTCAGGAGACGCCCAGACCCGCTCAACTCGCCAAGGGTCATGTGACACCCAACCTAAGTCCCAGGGTGCCTCTCGTAGGAGGGCCAGCGAGACTCAAGCCCCTTACAAAGATGCCAAGGACACACCCTCGGTCCGAAGAGGCTCCAGTGAAACAGTCCAGCGTCGCGGTTCGAGTTCAAGTGAAGCCCAGGCCTCACGTCGGGACAGTGGCGAGGCCCAACCAAATCGCAGGGACTCCACTGAGTCACCCACGTCGCCCGCGGCTTTGGGCCAAGTTGTTACCCGGCTAACAGGGCTTCTGGGGGAGCAGTGGGCACAGCTGGGGAGTAGCAGCTCTGGAACTCAACAACAGACGGCCAGCCAGCAGGAAAGCCCCATCGCACAGAAACAGACTGCAGCCAAGAGCAAGGCAGAGGCCGCGAAAGGAGCTTCAGCCAAGCCTGCTGCGGGGAAGGCATCTCCCGCGGCAACAACAGGGAAAACAGCGGGGAAGGCCGGTGCTTCCAAAATGAGCTCCATTCAGAGTCAGCTGGTCAGCTCACTCAGTGTCCTCTCCGCCTTTTACTCACCGGCCCAGAAAGCTGCTGCTGCTAAGAAACAGCAGGAACAAGGTAGGACTGTAAGACCCCATGGTTTATACACATGTACATCTGAATAGAATAAAATCAAATAGTCGTTTTACTTTGTACAACAATATTTAAATGAGCTTCTCCTTGAGGTGCATAAAAAAACGACATCCATCAAATAACATTCAAACAGCATTCATACCAATAAATGATCAGCTAAAATGGTGCAAGTATTTGAACATAAACCTCTCATATTTACTGAAATAATCCTTTTGAAGACCCTATTCTCCATGCAACTCAAAATGGTGTCTTTGATCTCAGCCAAGAAGTCTTGTAATTAATTTGTACATCTACAACCCAGTAGTTCTTAATATCAATTAACTTTTTTAAACTTTTGTTACACACAAGAAGGCCAACAGCAGCCAAAGTTGTTGTTGTAGTATAAAAAGGTAATGCTAAAACCAGCACACTTATCACCTCATGTAGGACAGACACTATAACTATAAAACTGTCAACAGGATGGTGTATTAACAGCAAGCTAGTCGGCTTTATAGTGCCTGTAATATCTTTTCACTGCAACATGAAACCACATCGGCCCTGCTCTAATATTTTGAAATACTCCACTCCACAATGTGATGTCCAATAATGTCTTATCATACTTTTATCAGTAGCGTTATATATCGACACCAGGATTATTTTGGATCTGATTTATTAGTGCAGTCATAGGGATGGGGTAGGAATGAATGGTTTTTGCTTTACTTCCTATAACTTTCTCTTAATTTCTACATAGCACAGGCTTCAATAAAGGGTAACGGTTAAAATAACTGCATAGCCACTTGTACATGATTTGTAACCTAACGCATGGATCAAAGTGTTGCCTGGTGTATTGTTGCTGCATGACTGGATATACTTTCAACTCTGCGGTCTAGGTTTAAAAGAAAGAAAAGTAAATTAAAAAGGATTCCATTTCCCACTTGTTATAATACCTGCCACTCTTGTTAATACTTAATTATCAGATATTTTGCCAGCGGTCTAATGACTTTGTGTGATATGCACTTCATGAACTCTCCCAATTATTTTCACTAGTCTACCCCCGAAAGGAACATTTTCTTCCTGGCCGTTCAGTTGAGAGCTATGTAATTATCACTGCCAGGTATATATATATATATATATATATTTTTTAATGTCAAATTTACACTGCTCTCTGCTGTAACATCTTATTCCAAAGCTTAATTCAGCAGGCCCTATCTCTAATTGAATACTTTTCTATCTAATAATCAGGTTGCACAACCTACGTTCTGTCTTGTTGATCCTATACAATATTGAAGATAGATATACATGTTACTGCTTCAAATAACAGTAGTATAAGTTGTAAGACAGATGTGAGGTTAAGAAATTTGTGAAAATCTGGAAAGTACATACAAATACTGTGGTTATTGCTAACAATGGTGAAAGCACACATGCATGTCTATAAGCATTATATACTGTGTTTTAAAGATACAGTAATCATTGGCTGACATAAGGGTGGGCAAACGCTCTATTCTAAGCACTGGGAAAATTGCCTGGTTCATTGACCTGGATGAGTATATCAAGTACATATGCGTACATATACATTCAAGCACACACACACACCCACACTCACACACACGCACACACACACACACACACACACACACACACACACACACACACACACACACACACACACACACACACAGACACACACACACACACACAGACACACACACACACACACACACACACACACACACACACACACACACACACACACACACACACACACACACACACACACACCAAATAGAAAATGGACTTCTTATGACTGAGTAGCTGAAGTACAGAATCACACACATATTTTATGTTGAGAGTTCATTTTAAGTTCACTGTTGGGAGTACAGCATACAACATAATTTTTTGTGTTTTTTGTGTGTGTGTGTGTGTGTGCACGTGGGCACGTAGGTGTGTGTGACTAGATATCTGTATGTGTTTCCTCAAGATTGTCACTGTTTCCTTGGTGTTGCTTGTTACATCTTTGCCAAGTGCCAGATTGCCAGCATGACTTCCCCGACATCAGATTACATCAGTGTTATAATGTGTTGCGTTTAGAACTCTCTCTCATCCCTGTCATCAGAGACACTGTACTGATCTGTATGGATGAGTGAAACATCCAAGTGTCTCTCACACACTGAGGGGAAGGTTAAATTACACTGTTGTTTTATTTATTGGATGATGGCAAGATGATGTATTAAAATGCAAAATATGTTGTGAACTTCCCCTCTCCCTCCTGCTGTCTATCTATCTATCTATCTATCTATCTATCTATCTATCTATCTATCTATCTATCTATCTATCTATCTATCTATCTATCTATCTATCTATCTATCTATCTATCTATCTATCTATCTATCTATCTATCTATCTATCTATCTATCTATCTATCTATCTATCTATCTATCTATCTGAGAGATACTAAATCTAAAAGCATTGTTCTTCTTAGATGGTGTTCTTGAAGATATTTTCCGCTGTTCTTTTGTTGTTGTTTTTTTGGCTCAAATCCACATCCTTATGTCCTTGCATTAAACATTACAGAGCCCGAGCATGTCTACTGTCAGGGACAACTTAGAGACCGCCATACCGGGCTTACAGCCAACAGCAGTCAGCAAAGGAGGCCATGCAGAATCAATTACAGAGCAGTTACTAACATAAGTGCAGCCTGACAATGTCAAAGTTGTTTGTCATTAAGACCTATAATCTTGACCTTTGTATGTTGTCCTGGCAAATCTGTGGGTGGTCATCATGAACTAGGTTTGTAGAACCAAAATATAACTGCAGTAGTCAGTTAATATGAACAAATTGACCAGTGTCCTATAGCTAACCAAGTTTAGGTGTAATTGTAATCCTTAAATACTCAATTACTTCAAATCTAAAATATACAATTGTTAGGCATGCCTGTCTACAGTGTGATACTGTTCACTAACATTGTATTGTCTTCGTATTGGCGTTTTCAGATGGGGCACCAACTTCCACTTTCTCTTTGCCAATACAGGGATATTCCTTCTATTTGATGAGCTATACTCACCTTTAATTGCCTCCAGAGGTCCTTCAGCTCAGATATTTTCCAAGCAGACAGACATACTGTATATACACTTACCATAAGGAAGTACAGACATGTGCAAACCATTATTTTCCCTAGTCTCATGAGCTACAATATCAGTTTGATGTATTGCTTTACTAAGCCTTTAGACTTTTAACTTACTTTAATTATGGACTCCGTTGTTTTGATTGTGTGTGCGGGATGCACATGTTGTAGAAAAAAAAAATCTGTATTAAATTAGTCCTTTTATTATGAAGGAAATGTTATGTGTGACTCCCAGTGGGTTGAATTTGAATGCAGCAATAGACATTGTTCCCAGAGGTTATTTAATTACAGAGCTTGTCATTAAGATTGCTTAATACCATGAACATGATGTGTCCCTAACCTCAATCAAGCAGTGTTACAGTTGCGTAAACCTAGCCACTACTTAATAATAGCGGTGACAGATCTTAATTACAGATGTCTATGTTATGAGATTCTGACAAACAACCTAGTGAGTTTTGTGTGTATGAGAACATGTTAGAAATGATACGGAAAATGAATAGCACACACACACACACACACACACACACCACGCCGGCTGCACACAAACAAGTACACACTCAAATTCCCCAAAGGCCTAATTTCGGATTTTCTCCTACCCTCCCCTTTTCCCTATTTCTCTCTCTCTCTCTTCTCTCTCTCTCTCTCTCTTTCCTCCTCTTCTCCAGGTCTCAAATCCATTATGAAGAAAAATGGTGTTGCTGACAAGCAGGGGAACAAGGGAGCCAAGAAAAACCTGAAGTTTGTTGGGGTGAATGGAGGGTAAAATCTTTTTAATCAGCGTCCAATCTCTATGTGATTTATATCTGTATGTGGGCTGCTGCAGTGTGTTTTGGTGCATTTCCATTGTGCTTGTCTTTCTTTTCTACAGGAAGATGAAAGCATTCCTTTGTGGACATTAATGCATGATAACTGAATTTAATATTGTAATGGATCCTAATTCAATATTGGTTATACATGGTTTTCATCTTCAGATGTCTTCATATTTAATTATTTATTTATTTTTATTTAACCTTTATTTATACTCGATATCATTGAGGGGTGTCCCTCATTTGCAATGATGTCGAGAAACAAAAACAACAATACATACACAATATACAATGCATATTATACATAACATACACTACAATCTGGTAAAGAAGAATATCTTATACAGAGGTGTAGAGTGGCTGGAAATAAAACTAGTAATATGGCCTAATTAAAACAGTTACAGTTAGAGTTTGGTGGATGTAAGATAGCATGTTTAAATTGGTTAAAGGATATCAATGTATTCATTTTAAATTGTTGCTGTAGGCTTTACATTTACATTTTAGTAATTCATGGGCAGCAATTCAATTCTAGTCTATCCTGCCACCTGTAATTCACCTCAAATGAATTAGTACAAATGAGTTGTAAGACAAACAATACATGATGGTCGCATGTTTACAGGTTCCACCAGTTCCAGTGTTATTGTCCATTCATGCTAACATGTCTGTTCATTCAATAGTCAATTGTTTTGTTGTTGTTAATGATTCAGCATGCCGTCTAACTAGTCTACAATTTCAGCTTTGTCATTGTTCCTCTGAGTTCAGCCACAGTGACTGAGTCCAGCTGTCTCACACATCTGCTGCAAGTCATCACTGACCGGAATTTGACTTCAGTGCTATTACCGGGAGCAGTGTGTGTGCGTGTGTGTGTGTGTGTGTGTGTGTGTGTGTGTGTGTGCTTGCGTGCGTGTGTGCGTGCGTGAATATGTGTTGTACATTATGTCATTTGTGTGCTGTGTTTTTGTCATTGTTAATGATACCTGCAGGCTTTTGTGCAAGTGTGCATATGTCAGCGTTTTCTCATGCCTGGTGAAAGTGTATGTGTCTGTAATTGTGTGTGTACATGTGCTTGTTGAAGTCTAAATTATTTTAAAGTAAGCAGATGGTAGTGGTTGGAAGAACGAGGGAGTTGTTCAAGGAAGGAATAACTCTTTCCGGCTGGTCTGATTGTAGTTAGCTATCTGATGCTACTGCTATAACTTGAAGCGAAGACACACACACACACACACACACACACACATACACACACACACACACACACACACACACACACACACGCGCACACACACATAACTTGTCTGTGTAACTTGACAGGCATGAATTCACATATTTTTGCAGAAGTAATATACTGTAGATACCCTAGACACATAAAAACATAGAGCTACACACTCATACAAGATCATAGACATGACCTTAGTTGTGCACACACCACTTGACATAAATCCACATCAAAGCAACAGCAGACGAGCTATTTAATATGCCAGCTGCTTCTTTTTTTTCCCGCAGAGGAATCTTACATTTTTCAGTGCTCGATAATATTGAAATGCTCTATACAAAACTTGCAAATATTTCTATGGCCACTCAATAAAATGGTAAAGCAGACATCTAGTTTAGGCCCATGCCAACATCTAATGATATATTTGTTTTGAAAGTCACGTCTAGAATACCGTTGGTGCTATCATCTCCTGCAAATCGAGGTATACGGCTGCCCTTAGGAGACCTGTCTTATTACTGCGTTCCTGTTATTACATTCCTGAGCTTTGTGTTTTATGACCCGCTCAACTTTCGCTGTGTTTTTTTTTTCAAAAAGACGCGGTGAGGTCTATTCCTTATTCCTCCCTATTTCAGAATGATCTGAAAATACAGACCTTAACAGCCCCTCTTCAGAACAAATAAGGAACTAAGATTGGTATTTTAATGATCTCCTCCTTCATACATATACAATAAGTATGTTTTTACAAGATAGGACTACCATTAATAAGTTATATATAAGATGGCCCACATCTGATTTTTGAATTTGTTATGCCTCTTCTGGAATAAAAAAAAAAATCTCTCCATTTCCATGTTATCAAACAGTATTCTATTTAGAATGAGACAAACATGTTAGACAACAATATTTTCTCTTGACTATATTTAGTCTTCTGCCCACACCAGGAAGTGGGCTGCTGTTTGTACTTGTCCTCTATGGATGGTCCGAGATATCTTTGCTCTCCCTTGAGCTACTCTGGAATCCAGGGAATGCTGTGGCCCCCTGTGTGTGTGTGTGGGGGGGGGGGGGGGAACGACAAATGAGCATGAATCAGTGGCATTCAATATAAGACTTATCTGATCATTGGCTTAACAGAGGTTCCTTCATAGCATCCCCATAATGATCACTCACACACTGACACACACACATACACACACACACACACACACACGCACGCTCACGCACACACACACTACACTAGAAACCTCCACTGCTCTAAATATATCATCAGCCTTGCTTCACTGAACAAGGTTGTGTTTTGTCCTAAGTTGCATACGTGAGTTTGCAAACATACCTGTGGGTTTTCATGTATGAAGGATGTTTTGGATATGTGGACCAAAGGTTGGATAGGACAAGGATGCTTTTCATGTCATGTTTGAGGTCTGTTTGCTTCAACTAGCCTATGTTGACGTTACTGCTTTCATATTAGTCTTTTTATTTTTAACTTTTAAGGTTTTCTTTGATGTGGCTACATCTGTATGTGCCTAAATTCTGCCGTCCGTTATGCATTAAGCGAGACACTGCAAGTGAATAGGGTAACAGTTTTGACTTAAAGATTCCATCATGAAACTTTCCCAGTTGATTACTTAGATTGAAACAATACTTTATTTGTTTAAAAAAAAATTCAGATATATTTGAATAAATATGAACATTTGGCAATATCTAACTCATTATCTGAACATTTTCAGCTCTTCAAAAACCATACAATGTAGATGTTGGATAAAGCCAGAGTTAAAATCTTTATTTAATTTTTTACATTTTGGACCTTTTATTTACACTAGCAGGAAAGAAGATGGAAGCAGAATATCCCAAAAAATCCCCAAATTGACCAGTCCTTGAAAAAACAATGTTTGGCACCTGCACTGTCTTGTTTTTATTAAAAGTTAAATTCCGGTTAGCTAAAAAGTAGTTTCATGTGCACAATATTTGTGCTTATGCTTTGAAAATCTTGCCTACATCAATTTTTTGTATGTCCTCCTCCAGCTATGAAACAACATCCAGTGAAGAGTCCAGTGGAGATGAGAAGACCAAGGTACAAGTGGAAGAGGAAGAAGAAGAAGAAGAAGACAGCTCGGAACCAGAAGTGGAGAAGGAAACAGAGACGGAGCCTAAGCCTGAAGAGCAGCCTGTGGAGGGAGCAGAGACCCAGCTGACTGATGGAGAGGTCCCCCCTGAGGCAGGTGCTGTGGCCCCAGAGAAGGAGCCTGAATTGGGCTTAATGGATCTAGATGTCAGCCTGGAAGAAGACGCTGAAGGGTGAGACATTTACATTTATTTATGTACAGTATATAGCACCTTTCTTAACACTGTTACAAAGTGCTTTACAAGGAAATATAAAGCAGAACCTACCTACAGAGAAAGGCAGTGAAGCTTCCTTTATAGTTGTGTGCTGAGGCTATACAAAGCTTACAAGCCTTTGAATGTGGCTTTTATAGCATATCATGACCGTATGGCTAGAATGGCCACTACAATACATACATCTACATCTACCATTGACAACACAGAGGTCATGTCCATGGTAATTTTTTCTTTAAGTTTTGCTTAAAATGTGAATAGAGCTTACTTCTGTTGTTAAGTCTGTCAGTTATTCAGACAGGAGAGCATTCATTTGTGGGGTCGGCCATTTTTTGACCTTGGCATTTGAAAGATCCTGGCCAGGGCCTCGCTACTCGAGATACTACGAGGGTACACAACAAACTGTGATTAGTTGGAATGGACTGCTTTCTGTTGCTGCTAGAAAAAAAACGTTGATAGTAAATAATATATGAGGCGAGATGAAAAAAGGCTGTTACACACGTAGCAAAGCCATCTCAACTGCAAACAACGCTCTCCTGTCAAAACAAAAGAAAAGCTTGGAAAATGAAAGAATACTTTCAATCTTAAGTCGTGAAACAAAGCGTCGACCTTT